>NC_089768.1:31837500-31970000 GCF_040412425.1 Macrobrachium rosenbergii
AATCAGATGTATCGATGGCTGAGATGGTTTCATAAGACATCCACACATATCGCCTGTTCTGTTTGGTTATCATAGTCACTACCTATCACAAAATATCGCACGAGGCCTTTTCCAAATACGTCTTGCCACTTATTCACTTGCTTGCAACGGCTTTTAAATCCTTTTCAAGTTGCTTTTGCAGTCACTCTGATGCATCTGCACTTTGCCTTTTACTTCACTTTCTATGGAGCACAAAATCGTCACGTCTTCTGTCGCCGGGACCTAAGCTACCACTGACTATTACTCTCTACATACTCTCTAGTATGGCATGAGAGAGAGAGAGGGAGAGAGACAGACTAGAAATTTCTCTCCTTTGCGCAGAATGAGAGAGAGAAAGAGAGAGAGAGACTGGAAATTTCGCTCCTTTGCGCAGAAAGAGAGAGAGAGAGAGAGAGAGAGAGAAAGAGGGAGAGAGAGAAACTGGAAATTTCGCTCCTTTGCGCAGAAAGAGAGAAAGAGAGAGAGAGAGAGAGAGAGAGAACCAGAACTATCGCTCCTTTGTGTAAGTTCTTACTGATGAATACGACAATTGATTCATTAGGACGTTTCAGTTAATGGAAATATTTATTTACACGTCCTCAACTGTCCATCCTTACTATTTAATAACCTGAACAGAGTGGGGTAAGAGCGTGACCACAAACCTTGACTTACCTCACAAGCTCAGCAGCCTGCATAAACCCATTTAAATCAATGAACCCTCTAAAAGAAAACTGCATCACTACGATGCCCAATACTTTATAAACTAGCAGAAGAAGGGGACAAAGTTTAGCAGAACCTGCAATTTCTTCACCATATCTTAACCCTCAAGCTTTGCACTGTCAGCAGAATGATGTTAAAAATGAAGGAAAAACATTAAGTTAGCCACTGCTACTCAGGTCAGTGGAGGTGGCAGACATAAGGATTCAAAATCGAGCCCTCCAATTTTCCTTAAGACTTTTAATCACATTTCCAGGGTCATGCTTTAGAAGGTGTTAATAGGTGTTATCTGTCATAAAACGCTCTTAGTATTTGTGATCTGAAGACACCTCAGGATGGGCGTAACATAACTTACAGTTCCTAAGCTACATTTTATATATTTTAGCTAGGTTAGGCCATGGTCCAAGGTAGGCTAACTTATCCTGGATTTGAAGATATACAGTAAGTGAGCTATAAAGTTTGTATACATATAGTTCAGGAATTTTATTGAATGTATCTGATGTAAGAAATTCCAGTAATACCTGAAGACACCTTACGATGTGAGTAACCTACCTTGCATTATATATATATATATATATATATATATATATATATATATATATATATATATATATATAATATATATATATATATATATATATATATATATATATATATATATATATATATATATATATATATATATATATATATATATATATATATATATATATATATATATATATATATATATATATATATATATATATATATATATATATATATATATATATATACATCCCAGGCTATATTGAAGCTAGGGTAGGCTAACTTAACTTATATAAAAGTGGCTTGGAAGATCTTTATAGTTCAGGAATATATATAATTAGCTGAAATCAGGAGAATAGAAACGTTGCCTCTTGTTACTTTTAAAAATAGTTTTTTATAGACTGGATATGTATCAAATCTCAGTTTCTTTGGGTTACCATATTTATATGTGTATTAATGAACATTCATGCAAAAAAAATTTCACGTAAATCGTTGAAATTACTTATTTATTGAACGTAAATGACGATAGATTTGAGTGAAAGTTGCCATTTTCTGCCTTCTTTCTGAACTGAAGCAGACGGCATGAGTAGCGAGCTCATGAACTTATATCTTTGCTGATAAATTCGGGATTTAAACAGTATTTCTATAAATTAAAAGGTAAAATTACTTTTTTGATTTTTTTTTAATTATAAAAGTTTTATCATTAAAACTAATAGGCTTTGTTTTGAAATTCGTAAGCAAACATCGGTTGCCGGTGACGCCATCTTTCATTTATAAATTCGATTCCCTACGAAGTACCGAATAAAAATATCGTTTAGCGAAAAATAAAAGTAAAGTAGCTTTTATTCGCGGTTAATTAACGCTGGTATTTAACAGGTAGCCTTTACTATTCATGAGAAATAAAATAAAGGCTGTTTTTACCCTGAATTTAGGTTAAATTAAGTTTTTTTAACCGTTGATTTTAACTGTTAAATTATTTCTTTTTAATTTGGCCTTAAATACTGTAGCTGTAAATAATGGTAATAATAAAAATTACAATCTTTTTATTTTTGCAAATTAATTCCTTTTTGAAAATATATATATGAAAAACCACTGAAATTTTCTTTTGTCTCCCCCTAAAAACATTAAAAAACCGAAAACATGAAAAAATATAGATACGATTCGTATGAGCTTCCAAACAGCACACCATAAACCGAAGGATCCCTCCGACCGAGTGAAATCTAGGCGGGAAAGTTCTCGTACCTGATTGGCTGTAAATTACGTCATCAACACCACCTCTGATTGGCTACAGTTTGTGTTTACTATCGTTGCGTGTTTCTGCAGACGATTTTTTTCAGTGTGGCCACAATTCCAAATAAGAACTTGCAAATAATTTCCTTTATATGCTTTTTTAAGAGCATTATTATATATAAAAGTTTATGATAGTTATTTGCTTTAATAAATAAGTTTTTTTTAATTAATGATAAGAATTTATAATGGACTTTTTAATGTTGAAAGTACATAGAATCGTCTATGGTTTTCGAGGCAGCCGATGCTGTTTGCAGTGTATCCATACAGAAATGAAAGCTATCCAGAAGGCTCTTCCCTTTCATGCTGTCGTTTAAGTCATTACAGTTGATAAAATTTTCACATATCTATTCAATTAAGAATAAAAAGTTACTGAAACTATTCAAAAACGTAATTTGAAATACGTTAGATACTACAATATAAAGTGGTTTTTAAAGGAGTGTTTGGCAATAATGTAAAGTGTGTATGAAAGGAATGCCATATTTGTTTCCATGGCAACCATTATTTTTTTTACCTTTGAAATAAGAAACTATACATTTGAAGAACTAAATAATCATTATAAATTCTTTTAGAAATATATATTTTTTTATATTAATTATTTTAATTAAATTCAATGGTTAATATTACTTGAAACTGTCAAATAGATAACAAAAAAATAATCTAATTAAGGTATTTATGGTAATGATAAGGCTAGACTGTATACACTACGTCGGCATAATAATTCAGAAATAGAGTACTTGGTAACTTTTATGATTAATATTTGCTATTTAACTTTTATTAAAGAATAATCTAACTCTGAATGGTTCCAATTATACTCTATTTTGGTTATTAAATTAATTGAATAATGAAAATGAAACAAAATAAGACAAAATGATTTTTAAAAACCTCACTGTAATCTTTTTGGATTGTGGCATCTGACAACAATCGGTTGGAACGTCGTCAACATCAGCTGCAGCCAATCACAGCCTGTGTTGATGATGTCATCAGTAACCAATGAGGGTGCAGATAACTTCCCGCCAAGAATGCTGTTTTTCCGAGGGTTCCTCCAACTTATGCTGTGCTGTTGGCGAAAATTTTAGGCGACTCGAAATTTCCTGCTCCAAAAATTTTCAAAATTTGTTTTTGAGTTGAAATCTCTTGTTTATATAAATAAGAAAATGTAAAATGACTTTTCTCTATTAAATTAATTTTTCAAATAGTAAATTTATTGATGATATGCTACAATTTTTCAATAAAAAACTCCAATATGACAAGTTTTTATAATAATAATAATAATAATTATTATTATTTATTATTATTATTATGCGTTTAGAACTTTTTTACAAAATAAAAAGCTGCTCACATTACAATCACAAGCAATATTATGTGTGTGTGTGTGTGTGTGTGTAGTATGTGTGTTACGAATAAACAGAAAAATGCTTGGGATGATCTTCTAATATTAAACTATCTAAGTTCTACTAATTTAATTGCAAATTTACTTAAGTACTAAGCAAAATTTTATACTGGAGCTAATTTTCGTGATTTGCAACTTAAATTTGCTCTCTAGTTGCGAGGAAATTTTCAGAACCCTTTTCAAAAAGGGTGAGATGCAATGGTTGTGAGGAAATGGCTTTGTAACAGAACTCAAGAAGACTCTACAAGCAGACCCTTGCGAGGACGAGGAAAACGCACGTTTAAACAGGTCTCAGAAAACAAGGAGAAAATTAGTGTTATTATATAACCCTTGCAGGAACTACGATCGAAAAGCTCTGAGAGAGAGAAGTTGCTCGGTTCACTCTGAAGAGAACTTCTTTGAAAAAGATTTGTATGGTTGCAATATTCCTGAACCCCAAAGATAATGGAAGAGGACTACAATTAGAGTCTTCCTACTCTGACAAGGAACATTTCAGTTACGTATTTCAAAATATGTATACTTATATATATATATATTGCATACTAAAGGATACCAGCGTGATGCATCCGTGTCTTCTCACCCCACAGAAATTAGTGTTACAAGTACAATCGCACCGATTGCTCTGCCGCGTTGTGATTATTTTGTGCTGTCGTCACATATACGAGTATCTGTCTCAAGGGCCAACGATTTTGAGGCTATTTTGTTGACAGAGTTTACACATCTCGGAAAGATTATTTCTCGGTTATATCTTCGCAGTCGAGTTTCTCTTCATTCAAACGGTTCTTCCCATCCAATACCCTTCTCATAATCTAACAAGTGATTTAATGTTCTTGATAACTCATTGAGTCGTAGATGTTTTGTAGCAATTATAAATTTTGCCAACGTTCGCAACGATGAGCAAATTTTAAGCACGGTTTTAGAAGCGTTTGTAGAGACTTCCATTAATTCGGTTCCTTCTTTCAATTTAGAGAAAAAAAAAAATACATAGATAATCATTAATGCAGCAAAGCACTCCATTAAATTCGGATTTCGTCGTGATATTGAATTCATTCAAACCACAATTCTTTCTGACAAAAAAAAAAAAAAAAAAAAATTCCTTTAAACAAGACCCCCTTCAGAATTAACAGAATTTCAAAGCCTGTGCATCCTTCTGGGGAAAAGGACCCATTCAAAGGATAACTCTACTCCTGAAGGAGCATCGACGGAAAACGACTGCGCCGCCTTTGACCACGGAGGAGGAGAGGACAAAAATTTAAGCGGAGTCTGATTCTGACGCCACAGTTTTCTTAAAATTGCATATAATGACCGAGTTCCCGCTTGATAATCGGTTTTCTGTCTTAAGCAGGTAAGGGTGGACGTGTCCTCAAAACGCAGGTGAAAAAAAAAAAAGGCTGTTATCTCAATGCAACAATAGCAGGATCAAGAAATGGAAATCTCTCTCTCTCTCTCTCGGGAACATTATGCCCGCACAGGCATGGCCTGGTTTCGAAAAGAATAGGACGAGCCTTGGTGTAGCCTACACTCCTTGTCTCGGTAGTTTACAAGTGTTTTCCATTACTTGCACGTAATAATATAAAACCTCACTCTGTCTCTGTTGTAAGTTATAACATAAAATTTCACTCGTACCCTGTTATTATTATTATTATTATTATTATTATTATTATTATTATTATTATTATTATTATTATGATGATGATGATGATGCGCACACATTGCTACGTGGAAAGGAAAAACCTGATTAATCTTGTAAGCAAACTTCGTCGGAATAGAACGGTAATAAATAAGCACAGATGAATAACAAGAAGTAATAAACGAGTAAATGGACGAAAAGCATAGTGACATGTAGATGACATAGATGGAAAAATAAAAAGATAAAAAAAATCATTAATGAATAATGTTGTCATCGGGAAGACAGATCGATTACAGTCGGGGAAAAAATGATCTTTGGCAGATAATGTTGCCCTCACACAAAATTACAGCCTGTACTGCGTTGCGATTTCTGAGGCGAAAGTTGAAATTTAGAATGCAAAAAGCAATTGTACCTTACTCCGAACCTAGTAAAGAACTCATTTCTCCTATTTTGTGCACCCGTCTGTTATTATATCGTCATCATTTTGTAATTATGTATATAAGAGGCACCAGAGAGAACTCTGGTTATTTTCGACCACAGAAGAACGCAAAAATTTCAACGCCGTTCCAAACTCTGCACTGACATCCCAGAGACGCAAAACGAATCGCTCTTGACTTTCTTAAAATGAAACCACTACCTGGACATTCATGAAAGCAGGAAGGACAAACCCGAGACGCAGAACAAGAAAGAAAATGTCATCCTGACTTTCTTAAAATGAAAGCACTACCTGGACATTGATGAAACTAGGAAGAACAAACATGAGACACAGGACAAGGAAGCAATCGTCATTCTTGACAATAAGCAACGAGATATATTTGAACATTCAGAACACCTTTTAAGGGACATCACATGGGTTGAGAAGTCCTTCGGATTTAAGGATGCAGTATGCAGGACCTTCATTCATCCTTTGCTTGCGACCTTCTTAGTCACTGGAAGCCACGCTATACTTGGTAACTCAGAGAGTGAAGAGTTGCACTCGGTCTCGCTCATTCTTCAGGTACTGTCGGTTCGGTTCTGTCAGTCACTGTTTCCGTTTAATCCCGGAGATTACTAGCGACAGACAGAACACACGGTACGTCAGTGTTGTCCTAATAAATGAAGAAAGTGACCTACGTATTTTAGTGCCTTCAGAAAGTGATTTCGATCGACGAAGGGACCTCGCGCATCGTGAGCAAGAGCAGCGCAGTGCGCTTTCCTGATGTCACTTACTTTTCCCCCCGAATTTCGATTCCATTTCAGTGCACTTTGTGCTTGTGAAGGTCTCCCCTATTTTTCGAATGAGCTCTTCTCACGAAACAATCATTGATATTCAATGTGTAGATGACGACTTATGGATGCGAAACGAATGAAAAGAAATTTTGATCGAAAGGCACAAACAAATGTAAATGATCGTTTGATATTTCAGTACCTGGAACTGCATTGCGCTGTGGTATTGTTGAGGGTCAGTTGATAGTAAATGCACAAAAGGATTTTGAACAGCCATGAAAAAACCGCTGGAATGTCATCATACAAATGCACACACACACACACACATATGCTGTATATACATATATGTACATATATATATATATATATATATATATATATATATATATATATATATATATATATATATATATATATATATATATATATATATATATATATATGTGTATATGTGTGTGTATATATGTGTTTGTGTGTGTGTGTGTGTGTGTTGTATGTGTGTTATTTTCATTGAAAGCAATTGCTTTTGTGGCATCAATGAGTTTTTTGCCGGAATCTTCATATCGTCGGAGTTTTTTCTGATTCTCAGGCGTCAATCTTCGGTGAAGAACGCACAAACTTCTTTGTTCCACTCATTGTTTTCTGTCACGACAGTTGTTTCTCCACTCTGTGGCATTTTCAAGTGACTACTGGTTTACAATTTGAATTTACGATCCACAGAGTGGAGAAACAGCTGCCGTGACAGAAACCAATAAATGGAACGAAGAAGTTTGTGTGTTCTTCACCGAAGATTGACGCCTGAGAATCAGAAAAACTCCGACGATATGAAGATTCCGGCAAAAACTCATTGATGCCACAAAAGTAATTGCTTTCAATGAAAATTGTCTTAGAGAAAAACTATGCCTAAAAGTATATATATATACTATATATATATATATATATATATATATATATATATATATATATATATATATATATATATATATATATATATATATATATATATATAATATATATATATATAATAAATCAGGGAAGCTACAAATGTTTAATATCCAATTCACGCTAGCTCGGGAATATTCCCGATGGGGAATTATCACCGAAGGAGAATTTATAAGTGATAAATGGATCGGTACTGCCGGGTCTCGAGTTCTCGACACAGTTACCTTCCAACAACTCCAGTCGACGATCTATCCACTGAGCCATCAAGACCCGGCAGTACCGATCCATTTATCACTTATAAATTCTCCTTCGATGATAATTCCCCATCGGGGATATTCCCGAAGTAGCGTGAATTGGATATTAAACGACATTTGTAGCTTCATGATTGTATATAAAACACGGTGTGATAAAAATTTCATATACTGTATATATATATATATATATATATATATATATATATATATATATATATATATATATATATAAAAAACATTTGGAATGATAATATATGTAATTCATTTTTTTTTTTAGCTAAGCTTTTTTGAGATATTCTGGGCAAAGGTAAATGGAAACAGCGCCTACGTATTCAGCGAGTCAGTGCTGACGAAGGCCCGTCGCCTGTCTCGTTTTCCCATGGAGACACCTTGGGTGTTGTTCTGGCCATGTCACCGGAACTCATCAAGTTCCGGTAGAGCGTCCGTTCATTCGCGAGTTCGCTCTTCATGGGGGTGTCATAGGAAGTGTGAGTTTTCCATTTTGAATACAGGCTAAACATTTGGGACTTTATTCCCTCGTGATAAGATCTGCTTTCCTGGAAGACTTCGTGCACTGCCTGTGAAGTGAGCTGAGACTTTATTTTTCAAAAACCTGAATGGGTTTTAATAACTTTGTTCAACATGCACTGTTACAATGCTTTGAATATCTTTTTCCCCATTTATTTTTATTTGCTATGTCACTTTGATTTTTATTGGATTTCCTGAATTTTGATTTTGCCTGTTTTATTATGTGTGTTTGGGGTAGTAACGTGGGAGATACCCCACATTTATTTTTCTCTGTGCCTATTTTTAAAAGTTTTTCCCTGTTTCCGCAGATGTATTGAAATAGAGGTCAAATAATTGGAGGGGAATGTGACTTATCGTGACTTCGGTTGTGTTTGACTTATTTTGACTCTTATGTTGTGAAGACTCATTTGGTGGAAGTTGTAGCACTATGCTATGTCTTACTTGGTTATTTTTTGGGGTTCCCAAATCTGGGATGTAGATATTCCCATTTCATTTCTATTTTGATTCCAAACTGTTTGCCATTTTAGGCTATAGAATAAACTATATTTTTGTAGACATGCTTTTGTTGAAATTCCTTAGTTCAGTTAGTGACTTGGATAACGAGAGAGAGAGAGAGAGAGAGAGAGAGAGAGAGAGAGAGAGAGAGAGAGAGAGAGAGAGAGAGAGATCTTAAAGAATAACGAAGTATGAGACTATATTAGGTACACATTGCCAGGCACAGAGGCCACGAGACTGCGAAATTAAGGAAGTGTTATCAGGTGTTAGTTGACATTCTAGCCCTTTGCTTGCCAGGCTTCTGGTATTTTCCCCAGTGTTAGTTGGCGACATTCTGGCTTTTGTTTGTTGGGCTTCTTTTGTTTTCCTCAGTGTTGCTTGATGGCACTCTGTCTTTTTGTTTGCCAGTCTTCTGTTGTTTTCCCCAGTATTACTCGTGATTCTGGCTTTTGTTTGTTGGGCTTCTGTTGTTTTCCTCAGTATTACTAGACATTCTGGATTTTGTTTGCCAGGCTTCTGTTGTTTTCCTCAGTATTACTAGACATTCTGAAATTTGTTTGCCAGGTTTCTGTTGTTTTCCTCAGTATTACTAGACATTCTGGATTTTGTTTGCCAGGCTTCTGTTGTTTTCCTCAGTATTACTAGACATTCTGGATTTTGTTTGCCAGGCTTCTGTTGTTTTCCTCAGTATTACTAGACATTCTGGATTTTGTTTGCCAGGCTTCTGTTGTTTTCCTCAGTATTACTAGACATTCTGGATTTTGTTTGCCAGGCTTCTGTTGTTTTCCTCAGTATTACTAGACATTCTGGATTTTGCTTGCCTGGCTTCTGTTGTTTTCCTCAGTGTTACTCGACGACATTCTGGCTTTTCACTTGCTGGGTTTGAGGAAATTCAGACTTTTTCGCTTGCCAGGCTTCTGTTGTTTTCCCCAGTTTCACTCGATCCTCTGGCCTTTTTCTTGCCGGGCATCTGTTGTTTCCCTCAGTGGTATTCTGTCCTTTTGCTTGCTGGGCTTCTGTTGGTTTCTTCAGTGTTACTCGACATCCTGGCATTTTGCTTGCAGGCTCCCGTTGTTGCAAAGAAGAAAATTATTGTTGCCTTCGAGCCTTCCCCAGTGATCCAGCGCTCTGACAACGAAGAAGGCAGTGATCTGCGTAATGTGGAACAGGTGCGGACTCCGACTCGGTTTGAAATTCTTTGGTAATGTGACAAACTTGGAAATTTTCGGTAACAACATCGTAGCCTACGAAAATGATTTGTCTATTGAAGTCCAAACCTGGACGTTGGAATGGCTAAATGTGGATGAAATATCCATCCTATTCGTGCAAGAAAAATGAACGAAATCAGAGTTTTTAAGCAAAATGATACATTTAAAGTAATCTATTAACAAAGTCAGATAACTTTCAACGCTAAAGTTCTTATCATCTGCAGTACGCTGTAAACCTGTCGTTGGCTTAAAATACCTTTCAGAAATTGTTTCTGAAAAGTCCCCTTAAGAAATACACAAATAAATTTCTAGCAAAGTATACATCCCGATTCTCCAATGATTCCTGACTGATAGAAATTTATTGTTTTCTGGACTGTGTACGTACATAACCGTGCATACAAATATGTGAATTTGTATTGTTAATACTTCTGACATTGGATCAAGGACCCACGGGGTGATAAATACTAGTCGATTTAATGGTGAATGGTTAACAGCAGTTGTGCCTAAGATAAAGGTGTGGCGCCGGCAACGTCATCCCCAAAAGCTTGTTGCGAACCAGAATCTCTACCCTTCACGTGTCACCCATTTTAAAGGAAAAGGAAAAAAACACACACACACACACACATATATATATATATATATATATATATATATATATATATATATATATATATATACACACATATATATACATATATATATGTATGTATGCATATATATACATATGTATACATACATACAAAGGTGACGAGAAAATCATCCAGGAAACATCCCAGCCACCACATACAGTACAAGGCTGTCAAGCCTCACAATAATGGTGACTCCTTCCCTCGCCCCACCCCCTAAAAAAAAAATACTGGCCGTGGCCGGCTTAGGGTTGCGGGGGTGGGGAGGGGATGTTTGTTTGGTTGGTTGGGGAAGGGGGGGAGGTTGGAGTGAAGCTTAATACGTAATTCTCAGATGTACTACTTTTCATTCTTCTCCATTATACCCTCCTGTTGAATGCGAGAGAATCACACACACACACACACACATAACTAATCTTTTAATGAATTATTCGATTATCCAACTGTGATTATTTTGAAGAGAGAGAGCTTGCTTAAATTCAGATAAAAGACCAAGGAAAGCCTGCTCTTAGAAATCTCTGGGTATATCATTTAACTTATTAAGGTCTAGGTTACCTTACCTAATGGTCAACTCACCTCGGGTTACTTACAGTAGTTCCATCAGGCCGAGGTGACCTCAGAGTCAGCTTTTCTTTGTTGCATTTTTCGTTGAGATTGACATTCGGCTGTCGGCACAAAGACTTTCCTTTCACATTTTGATTATTGTTCAAATTAGTTCCATTTCGCTAGTTGCTCTTCCTTGCAAGCAAAATTAGAATATGAAGAAATGTGACCATCAACTTGTCCCTTTTTTTTTTTTTTTTTGACACGCTTATCACTACAATCCTTAAAAGAAAGCGAAGAACATATAAAGGAATCTTATTTCTCACGGTACTAAGAGGTAGTGTTTCTTTATACATTCCCCGTCTGGGGCTAAGGATTATTGTGACAAACGTATCCAAAAAGTTGTGAGGAAATCGAGAATTTAAAAGGCCATTATATATATATATATATATATATATATATATATATATATATATATATATATATATATATATATATATATATATATATATATATATATATATATATAAAGATATAAAATATATATATATATAATGAAATGATATAAACGATGAAGAGAAACAATGGAGCGCTGCAAGGCCTTTCGACTTATAGTCCTTTACTTAGCTAAGTAAAGGACCATAAGTCGAAAGGCCTGGCAGCACTCCATTATTTCTCTTTCCTTCGTGGATTTGTCTTTATTTATATATTCATCTCGTTCCATATTTTCGTGATTCAGTTATACACACACACACACACACACACACACACACACACACACATATATATATATATATATATATATATATATATATATATATGTGTGTGTGTGTGTGTGTGTGTGTGTGTGTGTGTGTCTATATGCATATGTATGTAATTGTAATAACCAGAATACCCTCTTGCATAATATGTACATGTAATGTAAACGTATATGATTTCCCGTCAGTTTCTACAACCACAAAGAAAGTCTATTTCATATGGTCTTCTTTCCCCATTACTTGGTATCCATTTTTGTCCTTAAATACAATAGCTCTTGCCTCTGACACTTAAGTTTATCCGTCAACACAGCATTTTATCAACGATCACATTAATTTATTCAACATCAATGTACCTTGAATTGAAATCTTTTCAACAATAAATTCGCCCTTTTCCTCTATTAAAAGTCCTCGAAGCAATGTGTTCTATTTTGTCGCGTGTGTTTGTATTTTATAAAACATTTCAAGCAATAATTAATCATGACATTTTCGACGATGTAAGATACTGCAGATAATTCCCCTGTAAAGGACCTCTCTGATTTGATGCACTTATCCACGCTTCCCTTCTTAACCCATGAATTTGTCCAAATATCTCCTATTCCTTTTCCGCATTCTTACGCATTCTTACACTACAGGATTCATGTAGATACATACATACATACATACATACATACATACATACATACATACATACGTGCACGAACGTGAGTAAAAATGTTGGCAGTACATTGCAATAAGTGGCTCTGCGGGAAAATGTATATTTCTCTTTAAACGGGAGAAATTTGTACAGAAAGAAGTTAAGACGAAGGACACAGCAAAGATAACGTATTCAATCATTTTTCGACTTTTTCCTCATATAATAATAATAATAATAATAATAATAATAATAATAATAATAATAAATAATAATAGGGAGAAGATTAAAAGGATATCAGAAAGCCAAAGACAAAGAATGAGGGTAGAACAAAGTACAAGTAAAACGCAAAGAATACGTTTTTTTACTCACTCCAATTGCATGGCACGTCACAGAAAGTTGGCCGGATACGACGTCACCAGAATTATTTAGGAAGTATTTCTGTATCACAGGTTTTCACCAGAACCCACTTGGACTATTAGTACTCTTAACGCTTTGGCAGTTTAGGACCGGTATTATCAGCTCCTAAAGCAGATAAAGGATCGTGAAAACATGAGTGGAAAGTAATATTTTGCCCTTAAAGTTTAAAAACGAAGAATGTTCGTACAACTGACGATTCGTTTGCCAGATGTATGATGATGATATTTTCCAATTAATCGAATCTCGTATGTTGCAACTTCTAACTCTTATTAAAGGTCAGACCAGCCCAGGAAGGACATAGATGCCATCTGGTGGTGGATATCATCGTGTTTGGAAAAAAATGATTCATTAAACTTTCCATGAGGGATATTGTCGACGTCTGAGAGGTAGAAATGACTTGATCACCTTTCGGATACCTGTGAAACGGGTCTAAGGAGACTGACATGCTCTCTCCACAGGTAATACCTGGCATTATTGAAGGGATAAATCAGAAACACGTACTGTACAGACGGAAGCGTCTGCCTCTTACGTATTCAGTTCAAAACCGTAACAGACTTAGTAATGAACTGTTCTCTTGGCACTGAAGGAACCTTCACTGATGGACTTTTTTTTTTCCTTTCTTCTAGTCACTTGTTTGGTGCTAATGACCCCCGGGATTTCTGATACACTTCTCTTACATTTCAGGAGCTGTTAAGGAGCAAGAGCCTGTGTCGGCTTAATTTTCAAAAAAAAAAAAAAAAAAAAACACTAACAACCTATGCTCTTCAACCTCCATACTGGAAAATATTTTAATCCACATGTACTAGAAGGGAGGCAAAACGTACACACATATATATACCAATATATTTATGTTTATATATATATATATATATATATATATATATATATATATATATATATATATATATATATATATACATATAAATACTGGTAAAACTATTTTAGATGAATTAACATCTAAAAAAATAACCGGCAGAAGATAAAAATAAGAATAAAAAGGAAATTCACTCTGTGGAGACTTGACTTTAAAATTCACGGGTCTCCACAGGGTAAATTATTCACATTCCATTTATATCCACCTCCCCACCCCCTCCTCCTTCTTCTATTTACCTGAAGGGTTCTACCTGGCTCCCTCCATCTCCCAACAACCCTTGGAGCGCCTGACGTATTTGCAAGAGCGTTCGTCTTTTATTTATTTATTTATTTTATTCTATTTATTTATTGTAATTCCGTATGTCATTGCGGCCTCGCTTAGAAATCTGACTTTTGTTGTTTTCTCTTGTCTATTAATTATGGGGTTCTTGAAGATGTTCTTTCTTTAATCTTCTAAAGACAGGGGATAATTGAAATCTGATGGGGATTATTCTTTTACAGTATATATATATACATATATATAATATATATATATATATATATATATATATATATATACATATATATATATATATAATTTATATATATATATATATATATATATATATATATATATATATATATATATATATATATACTCGTATTGTGTGTGTATGTGTGAGCGAGTGAGGTCACGTGTTTAGAAATTATGACCTCTTTCTCTCTCTATGTATATTTTTGCCATTGTATTTTTCTTTAGTCTTCCAATTTCCAAGAACAAAAATCATGGAGAACGGGAGTCCCCAAGGCAACGCTGGTGTCGAGCCGGAAGGCGAGAGAGACCCCCTCGAAGAATTGGTGCATGTGAGCAAAAACGGGACGCCTGGTGAATTCAGACTGGACGAACGCGGCGCTGTCGTGGGAATATCCAGCTTCGAGGATCTGCTGGAGCTAATCAATCCCGTCGGTCGGTGGAACGTCGCCACGTTAATGCTCTGCTGTTTGGGTAAATGCTGAAAGGAATGAAATGACTTCTTTCAATGAGTTATTGATATTCCGATTTTTTTTTTATATTATCATATCTGAAAAATTAAATTCCTCTTATGAAACGGAGAGTAGTTTCATTTCACTTTTTGTATCTATTTGAATAAAAGAAATTTTTTCTGTTGTTTAAGTTGTGTGTGATATAATTCTGATATCTTAGATATTTTCCAGAAAAAAAATAACTCCTTTGACCTATTGCTGATTACATTTTACTCTGCTTTCTCAACCAATTTTTCTTAAAAAAAAAAACACTTTGTTTTAAACTTTCCCTTGGCGGGGGGGGGGGAATACCATCAGTTCACCTCACGCGACTGCAATGCAGCCATTACTTACTGTTCTTTGCAGCGTCCTTTCGGTCCCTAGCTGCAACCCCCTTTTACTGTACTTCCGTTTATATTATCTTTCTTCCATCTTACTTTCCTCAACCGTGTCCTAACAATTGTTTCATAGTGCAACTGCGAGTTCCCCTCCTGTTACACCTTTAAAACCTTCTTACTCTCAATTTCCTTTTCATCGCTGAATGACCTCATAAGTTCCAGCCCTTGGCCTAAACTTGATAATCCATTCCAAAGTTAAAGTTTAGCAAGCCATTTGACTCCTGTCGTCAAGATGAAAAAAAAAAAAAAAAGAGTAGTCTATCCCATTTAATGAAATACTCTGATTTCTTCATAAAGATAATTGAAATATCTCTTTGATGAAATGCTCTGGTTAGCTCAAAAGATCATTAAAATATCTCTCACTTGAATTTCTGAACAGCCGCATTCATCTTCCCCTTCCAAACAATCACCTACCAGTTCCTGGGAAGTACCCCCGAGTACTGGTGCCACGTGCCAGCACTCACCAGTGCTAACTGGACGCAAGACCAGATCCGGAATCTTGCCATTCCTATACACAGGTAAGTAAAATGCCTTTTTCTTTCTGGTACAATTGCGCTAGAATATTCTGCATCACTTTACGAAATGTATCGTTTAGATCTTATTTCTTTTTTTTTTACATTCCATATATTAATTAGTTTGAGAAAAGCTTTTTATAATATGAAAATTAGAATCAATTATAACAAGTAAAAAATAAATCTGCAAAAAAATTCCTTGTTTTACGCAAGTTTTTGAGTATTTGTCCGAATCATTATGAAATATTTCATTTTGTTTAGCTATGAACAGGTCTCCCAACATACCTTCTTAACCTCAACTACATAAAGTTCGTTTGACTAAAGGGCGGTAAAATGCATAGAAGTAGGAGGTTCGGTTGGCACGCCTGTAACGCCGACGGTTGAGTAGACCAGATTGTACACACAGTAACTTCTAAATACTACATATGCCAATTTTCATTTTAATATAGAAAACGTTGAATTGGAACAGAATATTTTTTACAAATATGAAGGAGAAATCAGATATATCAGATAAGGACACTGCGAATATTGCTTTTGCAAATGAATGGCCTAAGGGGAGTCACATAGGCCTAGAATGAATGGTAACTGGCAACGTCGTGTGTGAATGAAGTTAACGGTGCTTTTTTGGGGATACACTAAAATTTAATATCAGGATATGAATAGCATTCATGAACTGAAACTGGGTACAGAAACCACTTTTATTGAATACGTAAATGGGGTAAACATAATTTAATATTCACTGTTGTTTTTCTTTAATTGTGTTCGAGAGAATATATGGACTTATCTTCAGACGTTGTTGTTCTTTAATTACACTCGAAAGCATTTATTGAAGTTTTATTCGTTAATATTTTTCTACGACATGAAATTTTTTAATGTTACGTTTCAATCTCTTGCTCACTATCAATATTATCTACCAACCATTATGGATGTTAATAACATATGGAAATGCATTATTTTTGTTTTTCTGTTTCACCTCATTATGGAGAGTACAAAGAACAATTCAGTCCTCAACCATACGGTTTCAGAATTAGGTCAAATGGACAATACGAGGAGGCCCTTCAACACTGAAATGATTAGTTACATATTTGCATCATGGCTGTAAAAGAATGTAGGCTATTATTGACTATGAAAATCTAATACCACACAAATCCTTATCAACAAAATAATACTGCATAATTATGGAGTTCGCTACCTGTCACAGATCAGGAAAGGACCATTAGGCCTAGCCAAACATTCATAGGTGAATATTCAAAATTTTTTTTTATATTTTGATTATGAAAATAAACAAAATGTAATAAATAGTTTTGTTTTTAACTCTGTATACGCAAAACATATAGGCGTACGAATTTTGAATGCTAAAATAAAAACCTCTTCAGACCGAAGAAAATGGTGTGAGCCGAGTTACAGAAAAAAAAACATACAAAAGAACGGTTATAATTTTAATTTCCTTTAAGTGGAATATTACTTAGCTCGGCTACCAGGATACGCATTGCCTGCATAGTATCCATTAGCAAGCGACTTGTTCGGTGGTTTTATATCATGCAGCCTTCTGCAGGAACAGGATCCTGCTCTAGGGAAGCTCAGTCTTAACTGCCTGTCACACACGGTTAGTCTGTCATCATGTCACATCATGCGCCTGCGCCGCCTGGCCAACATTTGCCAGATATCTCTTGCTGAATACTGCCAAATGCCTTTTAACTGAAACATTAAAGGAATTAATGCAATCTTTTGTATCCCGATGGTACAGGTAATAGTAGACTATTGTTTGCACGTCTGAAAAATTATAGACTACTGTTTGCATGTCTGAAAAATTATAGACTCGTTTGCATGTCTAAAAATTTATAGACTTGTTTGCATGTCTACAATATTATGGACTATTATTTGTACGTCTGAAAAACTATCGAATATTGTTTCCATGCCAGAAAAATGACAGACTACTGTTAGCATGTCTGAAAAATTATAGACTACTGTTAGCATGTCTGAAAAATTATAGACTATACTGTCTGCATGCCAGAAAAATGATAGACTACTGTCAGCATGTCTGAAAAATTACAGATTAATGACAGCATGTCTGAAAAATTATAGACTTTTATTTACGTCAGAAAAATTATGGACTATTATTTGTATGTCTGAAAAACTGTAGACTATTGTTTGTATGTCTGGCACATGCAATTTGCAAGATGATGGCACCGTTGAGCTACAGGTATTTTCATACAACCCGAGATCTGCAAAGCAGGGAATGTCGTAACGCACGTAGGGAAAACGACACAGGTGAATTTAATTTGGAATACGTAAGCAAAATGGCAAAGTATAACACGAATCAATAAACTTTATCAGCGAATATATTGAAACCACTAAATTAACACTGAATTTTAACACTGTCGTTCGAAACGCAAACCAAGACTAACACTGGTATTCCAAGATTTATAAAACAAATACACCACAGTCGAAATCAATGGAAACTCTGAGGGAGAATTTGAAAGGGAATGGATATGAGAACAGGGGAACGGGTGGAAAAACGTAATAGTAAAAAGGGAAAATGGTGAAGCCGGACAAACAACTTCCAATCACTTTACCTTGGCCCGTGGACAAGACGTGAGTAGATCAGAGCCAATTCTCCGTTGCAGGGACAACCATGGAGCACATCGTGTATTGTTCCCCACCGTAGAGGAATTAGATAAGAAATTGAAAAAAGCTGTTTAGGGATACGGAGTCATCAGAGCTCGGGTTCCAAGACGGATAGGTAGGAACTTCTTCAGAGTGACAGCGTCACAGAGACGTCTAGTGGGGACTCATTCAGAGTCCCTATCCGACAGGATATGTGATAGAGAGACATCAAAGAACTTACTAACAAGGAATGGTCTGTCGAGGCTAGTTTTATACCACTCCAACTCTGATGGTGGTTCAAGCAATAGAAGGACAATGAAAAATTAACTAGATTCGAGAGGTGAGACTTAAAGGGTGGAGACATAGGTGTGGGTCAGGTCAAGTGGCGAATTATCCCTCATAATGATTCTCAGGGAAATTGACTGGGGACTGTTTTAATGGTGTTGGAGGGTGTGAAGTCTCAAAGGGTTCTCTTAATGTGAAAAGGGATCGCTACCTATCCCGCAAGCGGAGATTATCAGATTGGGCCAGGTGTCTTAATTACTTTGGGGACGTTCGCACCATGTCGGGGTTTGAACTCAAAGGGCTCTTCTTCCAAAGTCCTTCTGACAGGACATTAAAATGGCGTTGATGCAGGTGGCTGAATTACCTGCTCATTTGTACCTCGGTAGCCATAAGGGATAAAGAAGTGGCATGGGAGAAACGTCAGTTGACTTCACACAAACACGGAAAAAGCAAAAAACAAACGATCAAGAGGACGTTTGTAACAATATATATATATATATATATATATATATATATATATATATATATATATATATATATGTATATAGATAGATAGACAGATAGATAAATAGATAGATAAACATAAAGCCTTACTATTCTAATAATGTTCAATCAAATTTTATTTTTTTCGTAGCAACGACACAGACGAGAAAAACTGCAAATTCTACAACTACAACTACACGAAAGCCGTCGAACTCGGCTACGAAGCCGCCATGGAAAACCCGGATTCGATCTCCATCGGGGACGGAAGCCCCATTTACTGTCAGTCTCGAGACTTCAACATCAGCCATTACAGCCTGACGCTTGTCGCCGAGGTAAGGTGGTAAAAAAGTATCATAATTACACTTTTATATTCTAAGACTTTAGATTTATCTTATACGATACTTAGCTTCACTGAATGACAATCTTCCTAAATGGGGTATATTAAAGGATCAAGGAAACACAGAGGATGGGAAGGAGTTCTGAAATTTCAGTGTGAACGGAGATAGCCTCTAATCAAATAATTAAAATCTTCGAATTACTTTATTATAATTACCCTAATTACTGTTATTACCATCATGATTATTATTGTTTTTGTTGGATGCAAAGCGTCTATAGAGGCAGACAAGAAGTCTAAGATCTTCATTATCGTACACTGGTAACCAAGAGGCCAACGGTACGTCCGATTTCTCAACGGTAGGTTGCCACGTTACGACAATGAGTCGTTTAGAATCGCTGACCGCATTTACGATATTTAAAAAATGTAATCAGTCTACGAGCTATAAGGAATAAGCATTTGATAGGGGACCTTTCTTTCTCCAGTGGGATTTAGTGTGTGAAAGGAGAGCCATTTATTCTACAACGCAGTCTGCTTCTCAAATCGGCATCCTTCTGGGAGCTTTGATCTTTGGCTACTGCATGGATGAGTGAGTATTATTCACGTGTGTTTCGAGAATTTGGATTTTCTTTTGCTGTTCTGCCAGAATAATCTGTGTTCTCGTTCATCTCAAAATATTTCCTTTGCAGAGGTAGTAGTATGTGCAATCTGAATTGTGAGCTACAGAATATTTATTGTATATAGCTGCAAAGGAAGGTATTTCTTGACTTTACATAAACACACACATATACATACACACACACACACACACACATATATATATGTGTGTGTGTGTGTGTGTGTACAAATGAACTTTTACCTGAAAATTGTAGAAGTGTAGCTTGGATAAAAATTAATATACTGTATATATACTATATATATATATATGTATATATACATGCTATACTCCTTTTACGTGACAATTGTAGAAGTGTAGCTTGGATACAAATTAAGATATATATATATATATATATATATATATATATATATATATATATATATATACACACACATATACACACGTTCTTTACAACACATGGTCACTTACTTCCACTTTTGCTCATCACCTCATTTCCCACAATTTCCCACCAGGTTCGGCCGTCGACCTGTCATCCTGATGTGCACTGTACTGTGCTTACTCTTTTCCCTGGGTGCAGCTGCTTCCCCTGGGGTCACACTCTACATCATCCTGAGAATTGCAGTGTCTTTCTTCAACGTTGGATTTTACACAGGGTGCTTTGTTCAAGGTAGGCAGAAAGTGACCTCAGATGGGAGGTGTTTGCAACACATGATGTCCTTTTCCCACAATTTCCCACCAGGTAATGACAGAGTTTATCTTATATTGGTGGTTTTGCCAGAATTATTATTATTATTATTATTATTATTATTATTATTATTATTATTATTATTATTATTATAGTTATTATTATTATTATTATTATTATTATTATTATTATTATAGTTATTATTATTATTATTATTATTATTATTATTATTAATATTATTATCAATACAAATCAACAAGCAATTATAAGGTTCCTCGAATGAAAGCCATGGACCCATTTGTCACAGCCCCTGGCTTTCAGAATCCTAATTTCGTTTGTAATGTGAGGTAAAAATTTATTAACATTATGATTATCATTATTCTAAATGCCCACATAATTCATTCTGACCCACCTAAAAAAAAGAAAAAACTATCTAGAAAGCCATCAACCATAACAAAAAATACCGTCGAAAAATAAATGAACAGAATAGCGCAAGCAACTAAGCGAACAGACATGTTAACATGCCCTGGTTGCAAGTCTTTGACGAGGCAGGCGCCAACTGTCGCAAAGCCTACCCAGAGATTTCTTTCGCTGCTTTTACAGTCATGGAATTGTGTTCAGTGACTCAGCGGTCTTCGGTTGGAAGTCTCGGAGGCATGCCCTGGTCCCTTGGGTACATGGTCGTGCCGGGCATAGCGTATGTCGTCCGACCCTGGAGATGGCTTCAAGTCATGTATTCGCTGCCCACGATCTCTCTGTTTTCGACTTACTGGTAAGCAGCGAAGACCCTTTTCTATTTAGCATGATTTGGTGAATGGGATTAGACCTGTCTCAAGTACGCTTGTCACGTTCGTCCATTTGAAAAGTGTCTGACAGCTGCTGTTCAGATGCTTCGGCGCTGAAAGCCGACCTCATACGTTTGGAGAAATGTCTGTGATCTTCAAAACACTGAATTTGCAAATAGCAACACACGGACAGAGGGCGTGATCTAGAACGAATAGAATGGAGACACAATGCATGATAAAAACGGAGTTGGAAGACAATCTAGAATACGTGTCTGGAAGACATAAGCATGCATAAAAGGTGGTTGGAAGTCGTTAGCAATAGCTAGAAATGGCTAAGAATCTCAAGAGTAACGTGTTTGGAAGACATAACCTTTCACAGAAGATGACTCTTACTCATCATCTTTCGCAGAAAAAGTTTGTAAGTCATAAACCTTTATAGAAGAAGGTGGTAAGTCATAGTCTATCTCAAAAGATGGCTGTAAGTCATAGCCTTTTACAGAAGCATGTTGCAAGTCCCAGTCTTTATAAATGGAGGGGGTAAGTCACACACTTCTATAGAAGAGGTAAGTCGTAACCTTGTACAGTAGAAGGCTGTCAGTCATATAATACTTAAAAGAAGAAGGTTGTAAATCTCAACCTTTTATAGAAGGTGGTAAGTCATAATCTTTCACAAAAGATGGCTGTAAGTCATAGTCTTTGCAGAAGCAGGACGCAAGTAATAATCTTTTGTAGAAGAAGGTTGTAAGTCATAACCTTTATATAGAAGAGGGCAGTCTGTCATAATATTTAAAAGAAGGAGGTTGTAAGTCATAATCTTTTATAGGAGAAGGTTGTAAGTCATAACCTTTTACAGAAGAAGGCTGTAAGTCAATCTTTTATAGAAGAATGCTGTCAGTCATAATATCTTATAGAAAAGGATGGAAGTCAATCTTTTATAGAAGAATGCTGTCAGTCATAATATCTTATAGAAAAGGATGGAAGTCAATCTTTTATAGAAGGCTGTCAATCATATAATCTCTTATAGGAGCAGGTTGTAAGTAACAATCTAGAATAACAGGCAGCTTGAAGACATACCCTGGAATAAAATGTTGTCAGAAGACAAATTGGAATGAAAACTCACGACCGAGTCACATCCCAGTTTTTGAAAATTCAGGTTCCTGCCGGAATCGCCACGTTGGCTCATCTCTCAGGGGCGCCACGAGGAAGCGGTCGAGATCTTCTCGAGGGCTGCCAAAGTGAACGGTCGCGTCCTCCCACCTTCAGAAGCGCTCGTCAAGTCTTTGCAAAAAATCGCCCCATCGGTAAGTCCGCCCAATTGCTGTTCAGTTTTCCGTTTTTTCACTTACTGTTCGAGGAGGAAATTTTCGTGATTATTTTGTCGGTGGATACTGATATTCATCTGTTTACGTACATGCATACTTCCACACACAAACACACACACATATATATATAAACATTAAGCTACAAATGTCATTTAAAATCCAGTTCGCTCTAGTGGTGAAGCATTCTTCACTGGGGTGGTTGACAATTGCCTTCAGTGGTTCGAGTCCATCAGGAGACTACCAATTATCGACTAAAATTCCCCTCCACTATTTCCGAGGTAGAGCGCATTGGACATCAAGCGACATTTGTAGCAAGCCATGAATGAGCGAGGTGGATACCCGCTGTCTCCAACCGCGGGAAATACCAGCGTCGACATAGAAGACACTTGCACACGAAGCTACGTTTTCACAGGCCGGCAATTAGTCAGCTTGATCATATATATATATATATATATATATATATATATATATATATATATATATATATATATATATATATATATATATATATATATATATATATATATATATATATATATATCAGAAAGCTACAAATGTCCTTTAATATCAATTCACTCTGCCTCGGAAGTAATATATTTTCATATATGTTACCGAAGGAATTTTTTAGTTGATAATTATTCCCTTCGGTAACATATATGAAAATATATTACTTCCGAGGCAGAGTGAATTGATATTAAAGGACGTTTGTAGCTTTCTGATTGTATATGAATCACGGTGATGTGATAAATAGTCATATATATATATATATATATATATATATATATATATATATATATATATATATATATATATATATATATATATATATATATATATATATATATATATATATATATATATATCAAGATAATAACTGAATCATTACGGAAAACTTATAACAACGTGATATTTTTCCTTTTATCATTTATATAGTCTGATTTTCATGCAGAATATTTTGTGGCCTATATCGTATCTAGGATTACAGACATATGGATATTAGGGTCTCTCCTTGTATTCCTGGGTCTCTTTCCATGATTCATTTCGTCCTCACGAAACGAAAAACCAGTCCTGCTAAAAAATAAATGTTTTCTCAGTTAAATGGTTATTCCAACCAGTTTTTTGAGCAAAAATGTAATCTGGATGTGTTTGTGTCACCCCAATTCATATATGGATATGGGAGAATTTTCTCGAGAAAAAGTTAGTTAACAAAATGAGGATGCAGTCTATTTAAATCAGAAAATCACAAATGACTTTTTATTCATTCTTTTGTTCAGCAAAAGGCAACGAAACCTGAGAAGCCCTCAAGAAGGCTACTTTCAATCCTCAAACATTTTGTGGTATTGCTGACGAAAAAGGAACACAGAGTGAAGATCCTCGTCAACTACTTCTGCTGGTGTGCCGTGTCTATGGTGTACTATGGCGTTTCACTCAACTCGGGGAACCTCAGGTAAGGCCGGGTTAATTTGTGGTTTACAGGTGTCATTATAAAATGGTAACAAACACAGGCAGTAAATGAAACAATTCTCAGGAGTGTGATACCTGAATCTGTGATCCAAATTGTACGACGAACGATTAAGAAGTCACAGTTACGTAACCCAATACTGGCGAATTAGCATTCATTGGATAAATGACCGTGAATTAACGCTAAAGTAAATGTGACTAGCTAATCATCATTAAGTGGCGTGTAACAAACAA
Organism: Macrobrachium rosenbergii; assembly: GCF_040412425.1. NCBI lineage: Eukaryota > Metazoa > Arthropoda > Malacostraca > Decapoda > Palaemonidae > Macrobrachium > Macrobrachium rosenbergii. The sequence goes on from NC_089768.1 coordinate 31,862,285, forward strand.
ATACTCGTTTGGTTATACATATGGCGAATCTTTTACTTGTTATACTCGAATAGCAAATTATCTTATTATGGAGAATGCGTAGAAATACTGCTGACATTAATATCATCTGGAAAAATTGTAGAATCTGTTACATACATCTTCATTAATAGGGGCTTTTCTTATCTGTTAAACTACACTGGTTAAGTATACCTTAGTTAGGCTTTTAATTAAGAGAAGCCTAACTAAGGTATACTTAGCCAGTGTAGTTCAACAGATAAGAAAAGTCCCTATTAATAAAGATATATGTAACAGATTCTACAATTTTTCCAAATGATATTAACGTCGGCAGCATTCTACGCATTCTCCATAATAAGGTAATTTGCTACGGATGCAATATAATGTAATTTAGTCTTTAACACAAACACCCTAGAAATTAGTGCCAAACTAGACAGAATCTGAGCTCAGTCTCTTTAACATTTTAGTTTGTACCTCGAGGAATTAGATGCATGATGATATTTTCATGACATGACATTTCAGATAAATAAATATCAGCTCAGAGCAGTTCTCAGAATCCTAGATTTGTTTGAAAATCCTATCAAACCTAAAAATGAATGTTATTATTATTATTATTATTATTATTATTATTATTATTATTATTATTATTCAGAAGATAGACCCTATTCATCCTGAACAAGCCCACCAAAGGGGCCACTGACTTGAAATTCAAGCTTCCACACAACAAGGTGTCCATTTGAAAGAAGTAACGGAAGGGAATAGGAACTACAGAAAGAAGAGATCAGTTTCTGGAAAAGAAAAATAATTAGAAAGTTGACAAATAAATGCATAAACTTGTAAGTAAATAATAACAGACAAAGAGACTTGCTTTAGAGCAGTAATGCATTGCGTCTTTCTTGAACTTTCGAGGTTCCAATTACCTAACACCCGCAGAGAGAGACTGTTCCACAGTTTAGTATTTACTTACTTTATTTACTTACTTTAACCTTCTCGTTTTCTTTACTTTACCTTCTTGTTTTCAGTACGGATCCTTACTTGTACATGCTCCTGGGAGGTCTAGTGGAAATTCCTTCCTACTTCACGGAGTGGTTCCTGATATGCCGTCTGGGAAGAAGAAACGGCCTTATGATCTGTTACGCAATCTGTGGCATCTCCATCTCCGCCGTCGCCATCTTATTAGCTGAGGAAGATGAAGGTGAATGAAACTTGAGCAGCTGAGTGATGAATGCTAACAAATTCACAATATCGAGATTCAATCATTGTTCATTAAAGATCCACATCACTGGTTATAAACTGTGAAATTGCCGTTAGCTCTAAGATATCTTTGTTACTTATTTTTTGGACCCACCAAAGTGTCTGTTAGGCTGAGGTGCGAAAGTGAACTTTTTTTTTTTTTTTTTTCATCGTAACGTTACAGTATCCTACGGCTTCCTGATGTTCTTCTCCCTGACCGGGAAGATGGCGATCAATATGGCTTTCGGCATAGTGTACGTGTACTCGGCGGAGCTCTTCCCGACGCGGTACAGGACCCTGGCGGTCGGCCAGTCCAGCATGATGGCCCGCGTCGGGAGCATCGCTTCGCCCTACGTCAACGACATCCTGGTGGGTGTCCTTCCTTCTGGAAGGAGTCATACCTTTTTTATTCTGTCATGACGCTTGAATCGGAATGACAAAGTCATAACGCAACATAACGGCATGGTTTATCTTTTCTAAAGATTAAATTTTTGTTTAATGGAGTTTGATTGGTATTGCATTCAGCAGACTTAGAGCTTGAAGGAAATTCTGTTCATTATATTCCTCCTTTTTGAACAACAATAATTAAAAAATTTTTTTTATATTTGAGATGGATGTTAAGGCAATTTGATAAGTCATGAAATGAACTTCAAATAACGGACATTATTGATTCCAAAATGCCGGCAAAAATTGTTAAAAATTCTGTCCCTACACAGTGTCTTTTGTAACAACCCACTGGACAGTTCGTAGATTTTTTAACCTATTAATATTTTCCCAGTTTTTTTAAATTTATCTTTTATCTTTATTTGTGATTTATTGAATCCTGCCGCTGCTCAGAAACTTCTCCAGTTTCTCAATTATTAGTATTATTCAGAAGATAGGCCCTATTCACATGGAACAAGCCTACAGGGGCCGTTGACTTGAAATTCAAGCTTCCAAAGAATATGGTGTTCATTTGAAAGAAGTTAAAGAAGACAGCTGGAAATACTGAAAGAAGGAATCAGTTATTAGAAAAGAAAAAAGATACATTAATTAATTAACAGACGAAAAGACAAAAACATAAATAAATGATTAACATACAAGGTGAACTGTTTTGAGGTTGTAATGCATATTCTGAAGGCCACCACAGAAAATGCTGACTCTCTTCAACTTACCATTGACACCTCCACAGGGCGCTGCCATCACCTGGGGTCCCTCGTTACTTTTCTCCGTGATGTCAGTGGCTGCCGCAGCACTGTGCCTCCTGCTGCCCGAGACCAGAGACTCCATCACGGAGGAACAGGCGGCGCCGTCGGGAAAGCAAGACTCGAGTGGCAGCGTCCAGGTCCAGCGGAAAAATGCCAATTCCAACGAGGCCTTTGAGGCTGACTGAAATGTCAAGTTACTACAAAATCTTTTTTTTTTTTTTGTGGTTTTGTCTTATTTATGGATAACCCCATCCTCACCTTTCTGTCTATAGACTGTTACTGAATTATCACGAATTCATTATTTGGTTACCTGAATATGATAATGGAGTGGTGAATATTCTTATCATATTCATCTCTCAACGTTATCTACAGGTGGAAAGTACTGTGAGAATTAAGCCTGATTACTTGCACAATTGTACTGTGCATTCATACAAAGTATAACAGGACCTCGCTGAAACACGATGGTATCTAACTGAGATTTTATTCACCAAAGGCTACAAGCTTTCAAGGTCTAAGTGTCCCCATCGTCCGGTAGCCGTAGAATGACCAGACACGAGTTGTTGCTGCATTTACAGTCTTTCGTAAGGGTCACTGAGACCACTGAAATTTTGAACAGATTTTGATTTTGCATTACCTGCTGTACATTCGCGTCAGCTATCTTTCCACTTATCGTCTGTATATAGGGGTGACCGTGAATTATATATGTCTGTTATTCGATGTTTTTCCTCTCCTTTTTTTTCATATAAAGCTGGAAAGTGACCTTTATGTAGCATTTGAATCCATTCGGCTTCTCATTACGTCACACATATTATGTAGAGGTGCCATTAAAGGAGTATACAAAGGCATCTTTGTTGACTTCATCAATATCCTTTAGTAATAAGATCTGTAGATCAGAAGATTCCACAACTACTCTAGGCAAGCTATTCCACTTTTCAGTTGTAGCCAAGATAAAACTCCTACCAAACCGAGTACTGTTAAACCTGATGCTAGTGTGTCTTTTCTGGTATCAGGTTTAATACTAGTCAGTTTGCTAGGAGCTTTATCTTGGCTACAACGAAGATGTGAAATAGCTTTTCTGGTTCAGTTGTGGAATCTTCTGAGCTCCAAACATTCAAGCGGGGAGCAGGTTCATTCCTGCTCCCTGGTGACGCCTCCTGAATTTCAGGTGTATCGGTTTTATTTCCTGTTCCCCCATATTCACTTATTTACCTCCTTTCCCTATAACTTGTCTCTTTTTGCTGATAATTTAAAGAGAGAAAGAAAGATAGCTCTGCCTATAGTGGAACTCCCAACATCTCCTGTTAATCTTTCCTCTTTGTTAAAGCCTACTATAACTATCCCGCACTGTACTAAATTAAGTATACCTTAGTTTTACCAGACCACTGAGCTGCTTAACAGATCTCCTAGGGTTGGCCCGAAGGATTAGATTTACTTTTACGTGGCTAAGAACCAATTGGTTACTTAGCAACGGGACCTACAGCTTATTGTGGAATCCGAACCACATTATAGCGAGAAATGAATTTCTATCACCAGAAATAAATTCCTCTAACTCTTCATCAGCTGGCGGGGGAACTGAACTCCGGCTCTTCGGGTGACAGTCCGAACTCAACCGACTCAGCCAACGAAGGGCTCCGCACTGAACTATCCTGACCTGTATGTCACTGCCTGTCACAAAGGTATATTTTGACTTCATTTAAAAGCCTCTGTGAAATCATGTAAACCATATTAGCTCAATCTCTTGGAATGTGAATTCAGTTGAAGAAACTAAGATATCGGTTTTCAGTAAAATACTGATGCCCTCGGAGACTTCAGTACTTAATATATACAAGGATATCCTTCAGCTACATTTATTTACTGTCAAAAGTTGAGCATATCACTTTTATGAGAAGGAACTCAAAAATCGTCATTGGAATGGATCTTTAACCTTTAATTTAGAATTAGAAATGTGAAAAAAATATGAAAATAGAAGTCTAGATATTGGCATTTACTGAAACTTGACTTGGGTTCATCCGGGATTGATGACGTCATCCATGACGTAAGATGGGCGGAGAGTGAAAACATGGAAGCCCTCTGGACAAAATTAACATGTTAAATTGAAACATTTAAAGAGCTTTCCGACAACTAGAAAACACAAGATATATGAAGCCTGGAGTTAGACCTTTGTTGCTATCCCGTGCAAAACTGAGGCGCAGTTGTAATTCTCTCTCTCTCTCTCTCTCTCTCTCTCTCTCTCTCTCTCTCTCTCTCTCTCTCTCTCTCTCTCTCTCACACACACACACACATCTCAAAAAATGTATCAGTACAAGAAAGGAAACCACGTAGTCGAGTAAAAACTCAGTAATTAGTGGCACAACAGAAAGGTTCGATCCTTGGTAGACCAGGTAAGATTAGGTAGGAGTTACTAATTAGGATGCTGGTTCAGAATTAATTTCCAACACACGTGGTATGAACTCGCGTCTTGGTTGCAATCAACCTTATTGTTAACTTAGTTTGGTTGCGTGTGACGCCACGCTAACAGATGGTGGTAATATAAATAATGTCAACAAGCAACAGACGATTGCGCGCCAAAACTCAACTAATGTTCACATAACCTTAACAACACATGCTTCTCTAGTACTACAAGATATTGCAATTTTAAAAAAAGCAAAGCATCCTTGATATCAATAACTGTAGACCTAACTTGGCTCGGTACAAGACTGAAGTTTACATATCAAGCAGATTCTAATTTCTTGGTGGAGGCACGCCTGTTTTACTGAGAAAAAATAACTTTTGAATCCCTGATCTTCCCTCAGTCAGCATCCGCTGTTCAGCCGCTCATGTATCAGGGTCTATTCACACTATACATAAATGCACTTACACGTAACCGTACCGCAGCGGACCGTCAAAATATTCTCCAGTGGGATTTACGTTGTAGCTTTCACACTATGTCGTACCAGCACGGACCGTCACCTTCAAATGCCGGTGGGGTTTCTCGGCGACAATATTTTGCAGGTACGGTCAGGTTCCGATCAGGTACCGATCCTGTCACTGCAAGATGGTGTGGAATGTGGCACCTGCGCGGATAGTGACCCTACCGACCGTACCAGCAGTCAGTCAGCTCTCAGACGCAAAGAGCCGATCTGTCTTCCGCAGAATGAACAAGGAAAAGTTAATTACATTAGTACAGAACTACGAGTTCTTGTAGAATACGGCTGATAAGGATTGTTGATTTATTTTTTCACAGCTTCAAATTTAACACAGACGTCTTTACGTGAGAGAGAGAGAGAAAAAAAACAAGCTTTTGTAACCTTTTGTATACTTTACATATAAATGACCAATACACGAAACACACACACACGCGTGCGTATGTATTCAGTATGTATGTATACCGTACAGTATGTGTAGATATAGATACATATGCATGTGTATATAATTATATACATATATGGGCATATATATATATATATATATATATATATATATATATATATATATATATATATATATATATATATATATATATATATATATATATATTCTTATAATACTAAATTCGTCCCTTTAGATCGTTAGATAGAAAATCAAATTTAACGGCAGCTGGAGGAGGCACCATGAAAGGGAGGTGAACTTATGCTTATGAAGGCTTATCACCCCACGTCACCTGCTTTTGGGGGAAAGCAATACCAACCTCTTAGCCCCAGCATCGGGTGATTTGGGGGGTCAGATAGCCATTAGGGACACAAGGGTGAATCAGGGCTGTAAGTACGCTATTATCCCAGCCCTTAAAACCTATTTTCCCTACGACCTTTTCAGATCGCCGATGTCCTGTGCCCAACCTAAGAGAACAAAATCGAAGGCGACTCCAGCGACCTGGGACAGATTCCTTATCCAAACGCCACAGCATCATGTGGTGTCCCTTTTGTCTCACTCTCTTGGCGCGGAATGCGAGACTCCTGCAGCCGAAATTCGTCTTTGCAACGAGCTCTACGCACAGAAGGAATCAGGTACATCTGGAAGCACTCGTTCCTTCGCCAGCTTTCTTTCTCTCCTCGTGAATTTCTCTCCATTTTCAATATTTCCAACTTTTCCTTCTCCTAAACAAACCCCCATTTGTCAAATCAGACCTATCAGGCCTTTGTCCCCATGACTTGTCACAAGCTCAAAGTAAATTAATTCAATAATAATTAGATCGCTCCCACCACAGTGTTACCACGGGCTAACTAAATCTAGTTGACCAATTCCTCCATTGTGCATAATTAAGTTCATGTGAGAGAAAGTCATTGGTTTGAATGCTAACCCAGAATTCTCTTCCAGAACCTGTTATCCAGCGCCTCGGATGGTCTGTTTCCCTGCCTTGTGATCCAAAACCTAGCACAGACATTTAACTGCCATCCTGCCATTTGCAAGAAGCTTCTGATTAGTAGTCCGGGACACTGGGCAGTTTCCCCCTTGATAAAACAAGTTGCAATACCAACAAAATCATTTAACCGGTAGCAACCTTCATGTTCATTTGCGTGTTGAACTATTTCAGGGACGTAGCCTTTCCAGATCCAGCAATTTGCTACGCATTGTCTAATTTTATTGCACATTGTATGTGCTTGCTTGCTGCTCAGTCAGCCTGTCCACATTCATTACCTGATTGCTTCATTTGTAAATAAATTCAATTTAAGTTGCGTAACTGGTTAATTCTCTCCCACGGCGACCTCCTATTCTCTGTCCACTAAGATATGATATCAAGGTAAGTCCATTTATTCATCCCATGTATCGCTTACATCCTGAGTGCTTTGTGTTGGCTTTCAAGGTAGTTAATTAAAATAATAATTTCCATTATCCCAACCGGCCCCAGAATGTAACAATATATATATATATATATATATATATATATATATATATATATATATATATATATATATATAAATATATATATACAGATATATATATAAATATATATATATATATATATATAATATATATATCATATAAAACCAGTGATATAGTAAATCGATCAAGGTAAACAAAAAGATCAAGAATACCAGATAGTTAATTGTTAAAAGGGTAATAAATAAAGAGCTGATCCAGGATAATCCCGGATTACGAGGTCACTAACTAAAACCATAGAGTTAACATAAGAGATACAGAAACTGAGCATTACAAAATCCAAAAACGTATAAAATTGAATATTAATTTTGTTGTTTATATTTATCAACAACTTTCTTGATTATGGAGGCATCGAGTTTAAAGACCAAGACTTAAATTTAGAACATTTCTATTGTTTGACTTGATAAAACAAAATTCACCAAGTTGGTTTCTCGACATTCTAAAATACTGATGAAATTTTTGTTCGTCATCCATTAATTCTTTATATAGTGTAAAGTATTCTTCTTCCGTTTTTCCTTTTCTTCAGAGATTTATGCACCAATAACGCGGTTTTTGTGACTCTCTCGTTTTCCTCTCCCTCTTCCAAAAGGAGCGCCATCAGTGCCAAGTCACTTGTACTAAAATTCTCAAGCATATCAAACTTACTTCAGATGCTACCGGTGTGAAGAACGGGACTAACCTACGACGGTAAATGCTGGAGAATATACGGTGCAGTGTGAATGTATATGCAGGATACAGTCAGGTGAGTGTCCGTTGACGTGCAGGTGAATTAATAAGAAAAATGCAGAGTGGAAAGAAAACAGCAACTGTCTGGCACAGCAGTGGTGAACCAACATTTCAAGTGAGACCCTGGTTACCGAGTTTGTTTGGCTGACAAGACCATGGGAAATGGGCACATCCTCTTGTCTGTACTGCACATAATCATCTCCAGTTTTCTGGGAATTTAGACAGGCCCTTTCCCTGTTGTACACACCTGTCAGACAAGATGGGTGATACATATAGTCCTGAGAAACAATATCTCCAGCACTAAGCTTGGCCAGAAGTTTCTCATCTAATAGGTTGGTGGCACATCGTTGCAGCTCTTCATGTAAAGGCAATGTCATGGCCGATCGTAAATCTTTGACTGGTGCTGGTTGGTCACAAATAAAGCATATTCCTTCTTTCTCAGTCTTAGATTCTTATGCATGTTCTTCATCTGCCTTCTGGCTACTATGTGTGAATTTTGCTGATGGGGCATCATCTTCTTCTTTTGTCTTACACAATGACTTCCTTTTCCTTTCTAGTTTTGTTGTTTTGAACTTCAGCATACATGATTCATGATATGTTGCTTTGTTATTTTCAAAGGTCTGCAGAATTCCATCACCTTCATCAAGCCTTTTGGGATGAAATGGTATAGGCATTGCATTTAACTTATAGAATTCAGGAATGTTTGTTGCAAGGGTAATATAGCCAGCACCAGATGCATCAACTAGTCTTTCATGTGTTCCTCTTGGCACTAGCAACAAAGCTTCCAGTTAGTCGTACTATCTCCCCTCAGGAAAGACGTTGACTTCCAAGATTGTCTTGCCATTGCTTTTGTTCTATAGGCCAAGGGCTTATCCTTTTACCACCTATATAACATATATGCACTTTCAGGTATGGGATACAACTAGGCTCAATATGTCATAATCCTACCCCTAGCCCGATCATTCATCCAATGCTATTTAATTCCCGTGTGATCTATACACCATCTAGAAGACTAAAGCCCATCTTCCTTGGCTCGGCTCTCCCACGCTGGCACATCCTGTCAATTCAGGTGCAGCTGTTTAACTTTGAAGTGGGGCTAGCTAAACAGCATTTGGGAAACTAATAACAAATCTCTGCCATTAGCTAGCACTGAACTCCATGCTGAGTTTCACAGCTATAGTGTCAACCAGTGTGCCATGGCAGTACACTGACACTACACTATTACACTTTTACATTAAGCTTATTACCCATTTTTTTTCTAAATGAGGATGAAAATTAATTAACTGGGGATTAATTGATTTCTAATCTACAAAAAATGAACTGATCAGGCTGAAGTTACCCCAAATCCATGTATTACCCGACCTTTAGCCTCATATATGAGCTTAAGTACCAATTTTTGGCATTTTGGCAGACATTTTTGATATAGTGACAACCATCTTGAATATTTATATGTAGAGAAATGATGTATCTACATATATAAAGGCTTGTTTTTAATATTTTAATATAAACTGGGAGTGACTTAGGGATCTGAATGTGATTAATCAATTAAATACCAATATTCAAGTATCCACAGGACGCCATTTTGTAAACCTGTCAGCCATCTTGGAAAATGGCAAAATTTTGTGTGGCCGGAGGTTGATAATGAGACCAAGGGACAAGAAGAGTAGTTGAGCCAAGTTTCATGCTTGTATCACCATTTGCATTTTTCCCCTATTTTTTTGTAGTTACCTGCTCCACTATAGACATTTGTAGGCACTTTATTGTCCACATCGGGATACTCAAGTACCTACATCTGTTGGCTATGTCTAGAAACATTTCTGGAACCAAAAAAATATCATGAAGTTGTTATTTTTTACCACTTTCAGAGCATAGAATATGGAAGACAACACTCGGTCAATAAATGTTGACCAAATGAAGAGTGATGTAGAAGTAGATCCCACAGATCTGGCGTACCAAGGGAAACATGGAACATCAGAAACGTTCCAATTAGATGAGCAAGGTGGAGTAGCTGGGGTCTCCGAGCTCGAAGACTTGCTAGAAATAGTTAACCCTTATGGATGGTGGAACATAACATCATTAGCATTTGGCTGTATGGGTAAATATTCCTCTACATCAAGTTTCTTTCATTTGGTTCTTTCGAAACTTACTCAGATTTAACTCAACCAAAGCATGGAAATATTGTTTCAGTTGTTGCATGATTTCTTTACTTTATAGATGATTTCCCTTTGGAGCCCTCTTGGGTTCAAGTCTGCTGACTCTGTCCTTCAGGGTTTTCAGATGAAGATATAAAGAAAGTAAGAAAGAGCATCTGCCATTATTCTCCTGACAGAATCTTTCACATTTCTTTCAGCCTTTTTCCTACTGCCACTTCAGACAGTCACCTACCAGTTCCTAGGCGAAACACCCGAGCACTGGTGCCACGTTGCGCTACTGACAGAGGCCAACTGGACACAGCAACAGATCAGAGCTCTCGCCATTCCTCTGTCAAGGTCAGTAAAAATTCTTTCTTGACCATTGCCTCTGCAGCCAGAGACCTACTCTTGCATACAACTGCCCAATCTTCTTCTGCTGATCCGTCATTTATCACGTACTATTTGAACTCTGTCTCGAATTGCTCTCCATCTCTCTCTCATCGGTCAGCTCTAGACTTAATGTCATTTCCTGAATTGTTCCTATCCGATGCTTCGTGGATTTTGTTAGAAACTAATGTGATTTGATCTCATCTTTCTGTCACTATGTTAAGTGTTCAAGTTGCTTCATATTTGTCTGCAGGTAATTGATTCAATGACATGAGGCATTCAAGTAGCAACACTTTTAATATGACTGAAAAAACTATATCCCTTTTGTAGTCTGCTTCCCTCGCATTATGTTCACTGTATATTATTTTTAGTTTCTCCACTGATAAATCTTTGGAATAATTCCTTGGCCTCTGTTTTCCAAGATTCATTAGCCTTCTATTTGGGTGATGTCCATTTCCATTCCTTTCTTTCCTGGCTTCCATCCACTCGGAAGTCGTTTGGATAATAAGTCATTCATACGTTAGCCTTTGTTAACAATAGTGCTATATTTATCATGAGGAAATTGTTTTTCGTTTCAATTCCTACAAGAATGTGGAAGTTATCTTTAAGTCTGATTTTCCTTTTCACAGCAACGACACAGACGAGAAAAACTGCAAATTCTACAACTACAACTACACAAAAGCTGTCGAACTCGGCTATGAAGCCGCCATGGAAAACCGGGATTCGATCTTCATCGGGGATGGAAGCCCCATTTACTGTCAGTCTCGAGACTTCAACGTCAGCCATTACAGCCTGACGCTCGTCGCCGAGGTAAGGTGGCTTAAAAGAATTACGCTGTGAGCAACATTATTCAGCTTTTACCGGTACCTTTCTTGACACCATTATTACAAATGGTACTAAGGGCATCATTACTAGTATTCGTACTAAGGACAGCATTAGATGTACTAATGAAAGTAGTATTGCTTTTCCTTGACAAGTTATTTCGGCAAATGTGTTTTATTTTCATACTACAATCTATAGTTAGAAGCTTTCATGTCGTCTGAAGGTCATAAGTCCTCTAAAAATATCTGTAGAGTTCACCTTCGTATTAGGTTATAAATATTACTTGAGATGAATTTATTTGATACATAAGTACATGTGTGCACGCTTTTAGTTCTGTGTTTATAGAGTCGATGTGTATCTCCAGCATGGAAGAATGAGGGACAACGAATAATGATGTATGTTACAACTCTCTGCACTTTGTGAATGTTTACAGTATGTGTAGTTTTTGATTTATCCTTTGCCTAGCCTGAGTCAGTGAGGCCTCTGCGTGTGACATAACCGACCTTTTTTCCTTTCACTCCCGGGGTGATTCAAAGGAAAACTGCCACCTTTCGTACCTCGCTTTATCCCTCTTCTCAGCTGCAGACCATAAATCACAAGGGAGCCAGTAGGCCCCACGGTCTCTTTACAAACCTCAATTCATGCTACAGGCAAGGCTTACAAATCAATAAATACAACAAATTAGTTTCAACAGCAGAATGGTAAACAAAACATAAAAAAGGGGGTAAATACGACAAGGCACAGGCAATGGGGAAAAAATGTGATCACAGGTAAAAGGGGAAACTCTATCAATAGTTTTACAATACAAATCCCTGTTACAATACATATACACACCCTATAGTCATCACATAAGAAAGTTTTAAACAAGTATACAGTATGTGTGCTTCTTATAAGTGTAGATTTTAAGAAATATCTAGAAAATATTCTAACCCAATGTAAACACAGTGTGGGGAGCGTTCTCTATGGACAACAAGCAAAGTACCTTTAAAGGCCACCACTAATGCTCAGTTATACCTGGGCAGTTATGACTGCACAGTCGGCCTGTGCAGGCTAAACTGAACCCATTAACGTTCAGTTTTGCCTGCACAGTTATGTGCAGGTATAATTGAACGTTAGTGGTGGATTTAGCAGTATGCAAATGAAAAGTTGAAAAACCAAATCAGCGCCACTTCAGAATTTTCTATTCACAATGCGACAAACTTATTTAGCCTTCAGTTGTATACAATACAAAATTATAACAAATCTCTAAAACTCTGGAAGATTTGTAACTTTATAAATGAATAATCCTCCATTTCCAGCTATTTAACAGTACTTCTTTATCATCTTTCAGTGGGATCTGGTATGCGAGAACAGAGCTCTCTACTCAACGACTCAGTCTGCAGCCCAGTTTGGGGTCCTCCTTGGAGATCTGATATTTCCATACTTCATGGCTAAGTGAGAACTATTAAATCATAAACATGAATGAAATAACAGCTTAAATGGTTGAAATGTTAGAGATGTTCTTACTTGCTTTCTGCACTTGCATCTATCTTGTGTTATTGCAGGTACGGCCGTAGACCTGTCATACTTGTCTGCTCAGCCCTGAGTTTTGTGTGTGCCTTGGGAGCAGCGTTTTCTCCGCTGTATTCCCTTTATGTTTTCCTCAGAGTTGCAGTTGCTTTCTTCAGCATTGGCTATTACACAGGATGCTTCGTGTACAGTAAGTTCAGAGTGACAAGTGAGTTTAGCCTAGGCCTATAGAGGAGTGGACAATAGGCCTAGGAAAAGGGTGTGGCTTAACCAAAAAGAAAAAGGAGGGTTAGGAAAATCAAAGTGAAACTGAATGCAGTTTGTATCTATCTATATATTTTCTGTTGTAACAACAATAGTCTACAATTAAACTTCATGTTTAGATTTACTGTCTTCTAATCTGTGCCCAGTATATAATAGTAATAATAATAATGTTGCCAGTATTGGCTACTTTAAAGAAAGTTTTGGAAAAAAATACCAGAGACTGGCACCACCTACAATTTTATTATTGATGATCTCTAATGATTGTATGAACGGTCCGAGTACTTTTGGCGCAGTTGTTTCCAGTCTTTGTAGGAGGGTAGTAAACTGTAGGCATTAATTAAAGTTCTTTACAGCATCCATTCAGCCTCTAGCTGCAACCCCTTTCATTCCTTTTACTGTATCTCTGTTCATACTGACTTTCTTCCACCTTACTTTTCACCCTCTTATATCAATTGTTTCATAGTGCAACTGTGATGTTTTCCTCCCATTACACCTTTAAAACGAATTTTACTTATTTTTCCCTTTCTGCACTGAATGGCCTCATAGGTTCCAATGCTTGGCCTGTGGCCTAAATTTTATATTCCATTCCAATGCTTTCCAGCAATGGAGATATGTTCTCACAGACAGCGATCAGTGGTAGGAAGCATCGGTGGTGTCCCATGGTCATTGGGATTTTTGGTAGTGCCTGGCATCGCCTATCTAGTCAGACCTTGGCGATGGATGCAGGTGGCTTACTCGGCCCCTATGCTTCTGCTCGTTTCGTTTTACTGGTGAGACATGTGCATTCAGTGTTTGGCATCAAGAAATTTAATGACTCCTTATTTTCTCTGTTTACCATTGACATCCTTGACACCTGAAGCCATTTTCAGTATTTAGAGGCTTAATGGTTCTTTGCTCATGGTAGATTTACAAACTTTTAGAATCTATAGATGATTCCGAAATTTAAATCTAATAATGTAGTTTACATTTTCAGTTTTTAATTCGAAGCTTATACTAATCTTATGGATCTTGTGCTAAAAAAAAAGCCATTGTACCTGACTGACTAAAAAGATCAACATAAATGGTCGTCAGTGAATGCACAGTAGAGTTATGGTAATGAAAAGAATTTTTTTCTAAATTTGTCTGGAATAAGCCAAATGTTCCATTCACAGGGTCATAGTGGAATCACCACGCTGGCTGATATCTCAAGGTCAATACAAAGAAGCCGAGAAGATATTCTCAAGGGTTGCCAGAATAAACGGTCGTGCCTTTCCGCCCTCAAAGGCTGTCATCATTTCCATGAAGACGATTGCCCCTCCAGTAAGATTTTCATCTATTTCAGACTGAAGATTACTACTGCAGCCTGGTTCCTGCCAGTCACCGACCTGAATATTCACCGCCTTTTGTTTATGTTTATGTCTTTTGTTGATGTTTTTGGTATTTACTGTTTTTTTATTTATGTACTTCACTGCAATCCCGTAGGGGCTGGTACTAAACATGGCGCCCATTTTGCATGCAAACTGGTAGTTACTGAACCAGAGGGGCTTGGCGATAGGCTTCAGTTTTACCTCTGTTTCTTTTGGTTTAATAATTGAAGAGAGAAATAAAAATTATGGAATGAAAGCTAACATCCTGGGAATTTTTAAGAGGCACTGACACTGTCTTATTTTGAAGTACTTCCTTCAAGTGTCGTAGAATCAATAACATCGTTTCAAGTGCTCTAAGTGTCCTTTTTCTTATACAGACCTGAAGAAATAACGTAATTTCTATTTTCCCTTCTGGAAATGACTTTGCTCTAGATATATATCATAGGTAGACCAAATAGAAAATATCGTAGTCATAGCTGTATTTTACATTTTCTGTGAGAATAATTATTGATTGGAAAGGAATTTTATGTAGGACTGTTATCATCTAACTTGTCTGTTGCTAATTATTATATAAATAATCGTTCAGTCATCCGGATTGATAGAACCAAGGGTCTGTCGGATAATTGCGAAATCCGAATAAAGGTGAGTAAAAAAAATCTAGGTATGATCAAGGACAACTGTACCCTTCCTCACCTAGCCTTGTTAGTACCACATAACTGTAAATATGCACTATCAACAATTAAACAAGAAATATACTAAAGTACAAGGGCATCGCTCCATCAAACAACTTTAACTGTTTCCCTGGTCTTAATTCCCTTCAGCAAAACTAAAGGAATAAAACATGTTCATCACTTTGCCTTATGCACACAATTAATCCTATTCACTGGTGGTCAACAAATGAAACGTTGTTTTTAAAAATGTTAAATACAAAAATTTTTTTTCAAATTCAAAAGTTATAATTAGAATTCACAATCTGAAAAAATTTATTATTACTTGTGAACAACACAAAATCTAATTAATTCTTGAATTAAATTATTAAACAAAACTAAATATCAAAACTTTAATTTATCAAGAAATTAAATTAATCTAATAAAATTTAAACTATCGAGAATTACTCAGGATTTGAAAAGAAAATCTTAGTAAATGAAAATTAAATCAAGTATGCAATGTTAAATTATCAATATATTTAAAATACTAAGTAAATAAATGTTCAATCACCAATCTATAAAATGTGAAAAATTAAGAGATTGCAAACACAATGACACACAAAAATACACATAAATTTACCAATAATAATTTCACTAAGGCAAAATTCTCTCAATATACCTTATTATATCATGGTAATAATAAGCAAATTTCACTTTACCTTACACAAGCTTGTGAAAACTTTTGCAAAATCACCTGAAATGCAGCTGCTTTAAATTCACAAAACACATTTCTGATAGGTGCCGTTACAAATACACACTTTTCCTATATTCAGATCTCAAAAGCTAAGATTAATACCAGTGACCACACAAATATTTTATGTTAATAGCTTCTCTGTTTTGAAGAGAGAGAGAGAGAGAGAGAGAGAGAGAGAGAGAGAGAGAGAGAACCAACAAGAACTGTCTCTGAAAGCTGAATGAACAAACTTTAGGATTCCAGTAGGAAATGAAACAATTAGATGACGTCATTATTAAGGCATTTTGAGAACAAGATATGAGAGAAAGTTCTAGAAAAAGGAAGAGGACGTCACTTCTTGCAAAACATTTTGAACGCAATCAGGACAATACATGTAATATTGCGAAATCATTCATCTTTTTCTAGTATGAGACAAAATCTTAACTGTTATCCCAACCTCTCAATGCGTAACCCAAAACAAAGCTCTCGCTTATCCTAACTGGTGACAAATGAATCTAAACACAACATCTGGTCTAACACTCAAATCTCTCTCTCCCGCTACTACACTAATATCAAGAAAGATACTACTAATTAAAAATTATGTTAAGTTATCTAAATCATTAACTCTTTTGAAATCTGACATTATACTACATATGATATTTCAACAACTATTATCATTACACATAACACATGATAAATAGAGAGTAAATACATCAAAACTATGGAAAGATATATATTTTGCAAGGCAATATCATGAAAGAATATATATATATATATATATATATATATATATATATATATATATATATATATATATATATATATATATATATATATATATGCATAATGTGTGTGTGTTTCTGTGTGTATGTACGTGTATCTTGCTTTTCCAGAGTGAATCTAAAAGTGAAGAGGCCATATCTCGACGAATCATCAGATATCTCAAGGAATATTTCGCCCTGTTACTGAGGCAAGAGCACAGAGTGAAGATTTTAATTAGCTGGTTCTGCTGGTACACTGTTGCTTTGGTGTACTATGGCATCTCCTTGAACTCAGACAACCTTAGGTAAGGATTCAACAACTTTTGATACCTGAACAAGCTTAAGGAGAAATAGAACGTGCTGGGGAGCCATTTCAAAGCCAAATCACATCTACTATTACTACTACTAATACTTGACTCCAGTAAAGCCAGAGATGATTAGAAGCTTATCAGTAATTTTTTAACTTTGTCTTTACTTTTCGTATTACTGATTTTCTATATATTTCAAGAGTTTTTTCTATAGATTATTTGCTTTCCTACAAAATGTGACTTCATTACCATGCTTTACTCACACTTTATAAAATACTAGAATATGCTGAGTACTTTCATTTCTCATTCAGTTCTCCTCTAATTAGACAGGACATAATGAGCAATTTTCACACTGTTATCCACTTTTTTGCTTTACGATAAAATGAAGAATTTTCCACGCATTACCCACTTTTCTGCCTTTGTAAAATATCCAAAGCAGTTTTCAGGTTTTATATTTCCCTGTAGAAGGCTGTTCTGTCAGTGTACTTCTCGCGATGCACTTTAGCCATTAATTAAGATTCTTTGCAGCGTCCCTTCGGCCTTTCCTGCAATCCTTTTCATTCCTTTGACTATACCTCAGTTCATATTCTCTCTCTTCCTTTGGCCTAAATTTTATATTCCATGTATATTCCATTCAGGTTTTATTTTCTGCTTTGAAAAAATAAGTATTTTTTCATATCTTTTCAATTCTACAATGCTAAAAATTCACGTATCATTTCCACGTGTCCTTCACATTTCCACTTCATTAAAAATCCTTGATAATTGTCATGACTTCTTTCTCCGCCTTCCAGCACCGACCCTTACCTGTACGTGGCCTTTGGAAGCTTAGTCGAGGTTCCTGGTTACCTAATTTCATGGGTCTTGATAGTCTACACCGGCAGGAGAATCAGCTTGGCCATTTGTTTCTGGGCGTCCGGCGTGGCTATCTGCATCTTGGCTATCCTTGTAGCCTCTATGGATGAAGGTATTTGGGCTATCTGCATCTTGGCTATCCTTGTAGCCTCTATGGATGAAGGTATTTGGGCTATCTGCATCTTGGCTATCCTTGTAGCCTCTATGGATGAAGGTATTTGGGCTATCTGCATCTTGGCTATCCTTGTAGCCTCTATGGATGAAGGTATTTGGGAACAAACTATTAATTTGATTCTTTGCAAAGAATTATCCTTGAAGCCTCTTTGGATGAACTGGTATTTGTTAACAAACTACTAATCTGGTTCTTTGCAAAGAATTACAGTGAATCTTTGTGATAACTACTGACAGATTTGTTAAAGGTCGACTAATACTTCTGAAATTGGTACATGGCAGAAATGTTCTGAGTCTGAAGTATGATAGGTTGAATGATATAATCACAATGAGCTCCACTTTTGATACCACTGTAGTCATTACATAAGGTCCTTTGCAGCGTCCCTTAGGCCCCTGGGTGCAACCCCTTTCATTCCTTTTACTGTCCCTCCCTTCGTATTCTCTTCCATCTTGTTTTCCACCCTCTTCTAACAATTGATTCATAGTGCAACTGCTTTGAGGTTTTCCTCCTGTTACACCTTTCAGACCTTTTTCTGTCAATTTCCGTTTCAGCGCTGAATGACCTCATAGGTCTCAGCCCTTGTCCTCTGGCATAAATTCTATATTCCATTCTATTCCACTTTCAAAGCGTTAGATAGTCACTAAATGATTTATGAAAGTAATCATCTGTTAGTTTTGCAGTGCAAATGAGACCTTCCAGTTTACTAATAACATTCGTAATCAATACAGTTCCTTTCCATTTACCAATGATATCCGGAATTAATTAGAGTGCCATTGGGTTTGTCAGTGACATCCGTAATTAATTACAGTGCCTTCCGATTTGCTGATAATGTTTGCAACTAACTACAGTGTCTTTCTACCTGCCAGTAACATCCATAATTAATTACAGTGCCTTTTGGCTTGCTGATGACGTTTGCGATGACGGGAAAGATCACCATCTCAACCGCCTTCGTCATCTGCTACTTGTACACGGCAGAGCTTTTCCCAACTCGGTACCGGTCGCTGGCAGTTGGGCAGTCTAGCACCATTGGTTGCATAGGGAGCATGATGTCGCCATACATTAACGATATTTTGGTGAGTCCGATCTTCATATTTGTGTCTTCATACTGCAGAATTGCATTTGAAAAGCAACTGTCAGGGAGGATTGCCTTGCCTTGCGTGAGAATTGACTTTCAATGAATTTCCTAGTCAAAAAATGTGCATTCCAGGGTGTGTGTTTGTTGTGTTATCCTTATCATTAAAGGTTGGGATGAAGGAAATACCGATATATCAAAAGTAGGTTCTTAATGTCTAGTGGAGTTAACAAATTCACAAAAGTGCAAATTATGTGCTTACAAGGGAAACAGAGCGGTCCCATACTGGCGAAACATTACTTCCAGACGAATGAGGTTTGGTCATTACATACTGTACGTGATACATATAGGAATGACATACATTTGATACATTAGGGAGGTATATACATGAACATGAAATATGAGAGAACATAATACATACATGTAAAGGTTCACAACATACTGGATACATCATATTGAATGTGTCTTTCATGTACCTACACCTCCATCCCCCCCCCTCACTTTCGTAGTACACTCTCGAGCAGACTCTTTTTCTGTGAGCCTTTGAGAACGACGTGGGGAGATTGGGGAAATATCAACTAAGGACTGCTTTTCTTGGTCCAAGCAAGGGGCCACAGGGGAAAGAGGGGATGGGTCAACACTAAGAGGTGGCACTGGGCGAAGGAAACGACGGTTTCGCCACCATACACAACCACTAGGGAAACGAATCTCGTAGTCCCTTGATCTGCTGAAACTCATGACCACCCCAACCTTGTCCCAGCAGTGAGAAGCTGGGTCTTGGATTCGAACATGTTGTATGACTAAATCTCCTTCATCAGAGTACATGAAGAAGACTAATCTTTAATTTGGGGCCAATAGTCAACCTGGGTAGGGGTGGGCATGCTGATTGTACCGGGTGTTAATCTGCTCAGCACGGGCGGCAGCACGGCGGTCACAGTCCTCAGCCTTGACCTGCCACTCCTTTGAAAAGGATTCTGGGTGTGCAGGGATGCATGACCTAAGAGGTCGGCCATACAGGATCTAGAAGGGGGAGCAGCCTGCGAAATTGGGAGTAATGCAGAGCTCTAAGAGACCTCGATCAAACTCTTCACAATCAGTGTTGCTGGAGGATACTGTTGTTAGGATAAGATGCTTGATTGACTTCACAGCAGCCTCGGCATGACCATTTGATTGTGGATAACGTGGGGAAGTCACCACATGTTGAACTCCCCATCGCTCCATGAAGTCCTGGAACTCGTTGCTGGTGAACTGTGGTCCTCCATGTCTTGAGGAGGAGAGGGACACCAACTTCCCAGAAGTAGTGACAGAAGATCCTGATTGTATTAGAAGTGGTAGTATCACCTTTGCATGGGACAACAACAAACCACCCTGAGAGTCGGTCAACTATGATGAAGAAGACTTTTTCTGTGACAATAAAGAAATCTGCTACACTCAAAGGGCCTAGAGGGGTCGTCATCACTCATCAATGGTTCCTGCTGCTGGGTTGGCTGCAATATCTGGCATGACTCACAAGCTCCAATTGTGTTGACAGTGAGGGTGAAGGAGTGGTGGATGGGGGAGGAGGGCTGTGACGTCCTGGCGAACTCCTCTCCCATGGTGTTCCTACTGTGTGCATAAGCTCCCACACTACTGGCTTCTAGCAACCCCTGGTCTGCAGTCTCTTCTGGCAGACCTAGAAAGTCTTTTTGCCCATCCATTGCATGTAATATATATGCAATGAATGACACATATTAGAATAATAAAAAGATTCCTCTTTTTAAAATAACAGTTTAAATAATATAATTTACTGGATCAGCGAGTAAGTGTGTGCATTACGTATGTGTGTCTGCTCTGCTGGGGCTCAGCGTTACCTAGAAACAATTGAGGGGACAGGATGTATTGATATGCGCTCTCACTTAGGGCAGCAGCAAGGGTTTTGCATGTCACAATCCTATCTAAAATGCACGAAAGCCAAAAAGGGACACTAGAACGACATGACATGGCACTTTGCACAACACTTCACTCTTGAACCACTGATCACTGTACACTTAAAGCACAATAAAAATCTGGGTGGAGGCGGGAAACAGCACAGACAACAGCATCGCTGATTAATGGCGCCGGAAGCCAAGCACTTGCAGAAAATCCTCTTGAATAAAAAACTTCACTGACACTTCAGTTCACTGCACCATGTGTGTGTTCAGTGTGTTATCCTTATCACTAAAGTTTGGGGATGAAGGAAACACCAAAATATCAAAAGTAGGTTCTTAATGTCTAGTGGAGTTAACAAATTCTCAGAGGTTCAGATTATATGCTTACAAGGGAAACAGAGCAGTCCCGTACTGGTGAAACATTACTGCCAGATGGCCGAGGTTTGGTTATTACATATCGTTCATGATACATGTATGAATGACATATATTTGATACATTAGGGAGGTATATGCATGAACATGAAATATGAGAGAACATAACACATACATATAAAGGTTCATACATCTTTCATGTACCTACACAGGGTATGGTGATCACCTGGGCGCCTTCGGCGCTGTTCGCCATGACCTTGGCCCTGTCGGCAATCCTGTGCCTGCTCCTGCCGGAGACAAGAGAATCCATCACTGAGGAGCAGCATTGTCCCCAAGGACGAAAGAAGAATAATAAGAAGAAGAAGAAGGAGGAGGAGGAGGAGGAGGCCATCCAGAGAATGTAAAACAGAGAACGGAAAGGAAAATCTGTAAACAAAGGGTTTCAGGAAGCCTAAATGAAAATAAATGTCATGTATGGAATTGTTACTTTTCTTGCAGGCTGGAATGATCATCTCTTATTGTATGACTGGGTAAGCGATGCTTGTAGATAGTATTGTCAATTGCAACAGGAGTCAGCAACTTAAAATATCATTATGACTGACATAAGGATAGGTAAGTTTTTCATCTACTCATGAATTTTATTTTCAGTCTTTGTGATGACTAAGAATAGAGTCATAATTGTACACTGTCTCTTTGTAAAGATGTTACTTATATCGACAACTAAATTGGCATCTCTAAATACTTATGAGGTGCCATTTTCACCCGTAGGTAGATAAAAACCTCACTGGACATACATTCTTTAAACATTCTCGTACAAGAAATGTCCCTTTTTCAAGTGCCGAGATCTTGGTACTCTCTCCATCAAAGTTGATAATATGAAACAAGAGACATTCCGAATACAGGGACACACTCTATGCGTATTTCCAAAATCAATGTATTTCAGAGCTTTTGGCCAGAGAGCTTGGTCAGTCAAGTTTAAAACTTCTGTTTGCATTATTTCTTAATCTGAAATGAATTGGCTTCAATTCCTGTGCGGCAAGAGGCATCCAGCTTTTGGTAGTTTTGAGTTAAGCTAAAAAAAAAAATAATGTTTAATGTTATTACGCACTTCGTTTCAGTAAGAATCAGCTTACAAAATTAGGCTTATTTCAGGTCTGGCCTAGATAAGTACATCTATTGCTCATCCCATTGATATCTGAATTGAAAAATTTCTGTTGGTTACTTTTAGAACAATATATATATATATATATATATATATACATATATATATGTATATATATATATATATATATATATATATATATATATACTTATATACATATATGTATGTATATATATATATATATATATATATATGTGTGTATATATTATATTCATATATATATATATATATATATATATTTATCTTCTTTCTCTGCATCTTTTCCCATTCCCATAGATTTCTGACAGCTCTCCTCCACCTAGCCCTGTCAAACACATCGTCCTCTGACAATTATTTGTCTCTGGGATCATCTTTAACTGCATCCATCCACCTTCGCTTCTTCGGTCTTCCTCTTGCTCTCCCACCAGGCACCCCCATCTGCATCACTCTCCTCCCTCCCTACATATGTCTCATCCTTTCTCATCACATGGCCATACCACTGCAGTCTTCTTTCCTGGGCCTTCTTTGGTAGTTCTACGACTTTAGCAGTTCCTCTTATTCTTTCATTTTGATCCTGTCCACTGGTCTCACTACTGTCTTATACACTCTTCCTTTAACCTTTACGTTGACTCTGCGGTCGCACAAGACACTTGATGTCTTTCTCCAATTTTTCCATCCAGCCTCCACTCTGTGTGTTATTTCTACATCCAGATTTCCATCATCAGCCACTGTTGAACCAAGATACCTAAATTTTTCTGCTCGGTTCAACATTGTCCCTTCCATACTAATCTCGGAGTCTTGACTTTCATTAAAACTTAGGTATTCAGTCTTCTTCCTACTGATCTTAAACCCTCTGTCTTCCAGTACCTTCCTCCATTGCTCTAGTTTTGACTCCACTACCCGTCTGTTGGTGCTGCATAACACGATGCCATCAGCAAACAGCATGCACCAGGGGGGATTGATCTCTTATTCCATGCGATAGCACATCCATTATCAGGTCAAAAAGATATGGACTTAAAGCAGATCCCTGATGTAAACCAACTCACTGGTATCCATTCAGTTAACCCAACACTGCTTCTAACCTGCGTTTTTGCTTCTTTATACATATCTTGGACCAACCTCACATAATTCTCCAGTGTTCGCTTTACTCGCATACACCTCCAAACCTCTTGGCGTGGGGTTCTATTATATGCCTTTTCCAGATCTATGAATACTATGTGCAATCCTTTCTGCTTTTCCCGGTGTTTTTCCATCATCTGTCGGAGGGCAAACACTGCACCTGTCATTGCTCTTCTTGGCATGAAACCAAATTGATCTTCACCTAGAGATATTTCTTCTCTAATTCTTTGATCAATTATTACTTCCCAGATTTTCATAGTGTGAGGCATTAGTTTTATTCCTCTGTATTTGCACAATCCTGGATGTCACCCTTCCCTTCACAGACAGGCACTATAAGGCTTTCTCTGCATTCTTTTCCTGACTGTATATTTTTTTTGCTAGGTCCCACAGCATGTCTCTATTCCTTCTTCTCCCAGGCTCTTCCACACCTCTGCAGGAATTCCATCTGGTCCTGTTGCTTTACCATTTTTCATCTTCTGTAGTGCCTTCTTCACTTCCTTTCTGTTAATAGTATGTCATACCAAGTTTCTGGAATTCATCTTCAAAGAATTTTCTGGGATTTTCTTCACATAGTAATCTTTCCACCTCTTCTTTATCTTATCCTCGTTGCATATAACCACTCCATTCCCATCCTTAACCTGCTTTATATGGGAGTAGTCTTTGATGTTCTTGTCCCTCGAAATGCAATTCTGTGAATTTTTCTCTCCCCTCAGATGTTTCCAGCTCTTCGTACATGTCATCTAATGCTCTTGCCTTTCCTTGTGCAACTGCCTTCTTTACTTGTTTCTTATGTCTTTGGTACCTCTCGTTATCCTCTTGCTGTCTTTTGCATCTTTTTTGGCTTTCTCCACCTCTTTCACTTCATCATTCCACCACCAGGTTTCCTTACCGTCAGGTGGTTTTTTTCCTGATGTCTTTCCCAACACCTCTCCACCCACTCTCTTTATCACCATACTGTTGTGATTCCACCATTCTTGTACTCCCTTTAGCAATCTAACTTCCCCTCAATACTCTCTCCTTAAATTCCTGCCTCGCTTCCTCCTCTTGTGTCAGTCTCCACCATCTGATTGTTGATGGGTCACGTGCAGGCCTGCCTTTTACTGTGTTCCTTATTTCCAAATCTATTACTACCACCCTGTGCTGTGCTGAGACACACTCTCCATTTAAAATTTTACAATTTCTCACCTCTCTCAGATGTGATCTTCTGCACATGAGGAAGTCAGATTGACTTTCTCTTGCTTCACTATGTGATGTACTGCTTTTCTTTCTTTTCAAACCAGGTGGTGACAATAGCCAAATCAAATGACACTGGGCAATCCACAACTCTCTCTCCCTCGTCGTTTCTCTCCCCAACTCCCCAGCCACCATGCACCCTCTCTGGTCCTTCCTACATGTTCATTCATGTCACCACCAATAATTAATCTCTCTTCTGCTGGTATTTCACTCAACTGTCGGTCCATTTCCTCCCAAAATGCCACTTTCTCAACTTCATCACACCCTGCTTGAGGGGCATAAGCACTGACAATATATATATATATATATATACAGTAATCCTTCAATTTATTCAGAGTAGTAAAACCAAGGGTGCATCGGATAACGGCGAAGAAAAAAATCTTTAGGGGTGTTCAAGAGCAACTCTGTATCCCTCTTCACCTGACCTTGTCAGTACTACATACACAGCCTAACTGTATACACTTTAAACTGAAAATTTTATGTAAAAGGCAATTATCTACCTTTTCCCCATATTTGTAATACAAAATGCAGCGCAACTACACTTAGAAAAAATGCAACCCCTTCTTTTTCACACATTCCAGCTGGCAAGTGGCCTACCTGTGTTTACCCACAGCCTACCATGGTTTTATGACCATTATGTAATTCTATATAGCAACTTCCTTATCAGCTGTAACCGTACTGTATTATAATACACAAGATAAAAACGTGCATGCGTCAACTACAGACCTAGGCTAGCCCAGGTGTTACACTCACAGTATCCATTTGTAAAAGTCAAATAGGCTGTTACAGCTGTATTTAAAATAAAGGTATTGGTAATGAAACGGTTATTTTACTTACAGAATTAATTTATACTGCATTGTTATATTGATATATTATCATCGTAATATGTATAAAAAAAAACGATTGTCCTGACGTTTGTAATGTTTACATTTTCAGAATCAGCTGACTTAGTCTGCTGAGGAAAGAATTAGGAAAATAATTTTTTAGTTGCTAAAAGAAATTAATGTATTAATGGAGACATTATTTTAATTTTTGTACATAAATTCAAAACAGCTGTTTCCCGATCCGTTTGTTCAGCGATGTAAACATACCTCAGTTTTTGTTTCCTCTCTCTCCCTCAAGGCTGGCACTCGTAAGGGAAATCCCCTACAGTAGGGGATATTAGCCAAAAGTAGGGGGTAGGGATACCTAAGGGGAAAACTCCAATACGTAGGGGAAAGTAGGGGATTTCGATATTTAGTAAAAATAAATATAAATAAATAAATAAATATATATATATATATATATATATATATATATATATATATATATATATATATATATATATATATATATACAGTATATATGCATCCACACAAAATCCCAGAGCGCTGCTGATTAAGCCAAACACGTTCGTTCGAAACTAGACCCAAGAAGTCTCACCCGTTGCTAGTCAGGGGAGTGAGAATCGGAAGCGAGATAGAGGTGAAACACGGTGGTACTAAGGCCCTTGCTGCATTTCAACAGACTGAAAAATGTTACGCTGTCGAATACCTATTGTATCGACAATCCGCAGTTGTTGCAAATTGCTCAGTAATTCATTTAACCTCGAGGTACGCTAGACACATTGTGAATAATGTTCTCGGTAAAGGCCACCAGACAGACCTGTGCAGCCATACCTTCACCACTAATGATAGTTTTTTTTACTCAGTTCTGGGTAGCGGCCTTGGCGTCTGTCAGTAACTGGATTGCTAATAACAACACGAGATAATAAACGCCTACAAAAGACGCCTGGTGAAGGAGTGGCTGTTATTCGTTGTTAACGTATGATGTTAACAATGAATAACGACACATGGTCTACTGTTGCTTTATTTTGTTCCACTACTATGTTGAATATTAGTTTGTTTTTATTTTAAAACTGAATTATATACATGATGCAAAATCATAAATAGACGCAGATAGGCCCATTCATGTTTTACTTTACTTCACATTTGAGGACTTCACAATACGAAGGGTCTATCGCAATTTTTCTAAACCAAATGACGCCAGAAATCGCTTTTGAAAATTCGCAGTTTTCAAACAGTGATATCTCAGTTAATTTTTAAGACATTTTCGTGATTTTTGTTGCATTATGAAGCAAAATCTATCTATATTATGGCGTTATGCAGTTTTTTTGTGGAAAAATTAAACAAAATATATACGAGTTAATTGAAAGTGAACTTTTTTTCCGATAGCGACATTGTTTAAATTTTTTCTAAGTTATTTTTCAAGATGAAAAGTATCGTTAATATTTAAAAAATCAGTGATTCTGAAAGAAGAAGAAAAGTCCTTCACGATGATACCTTTGAAATTGAAATTGAACGTATTTTGAAGTCGTTTTTTGTGTTTTGTTCTTTTTACGATTTTTTTCGGTATTTTTTCATTATATCTCTTGAACCAATGAAGATTTCTCAAATATTCTTTTTGCATGTTGTTTGGCAATGTTTTAGCTTTCCAAAAACATGTTTGTGAGCATTGTATCTTTACAAATAATTATGCTGCGAATATTTTTGTTAACGCATCTATGGCAATGGAGTGCATGTAGCGTATCTGCAGCATGTTAATTTCAGTGTATAATGTTTTTTGTGTGTGTTTATGTACTTTCAATCCATATTATAATAGACAATGGAAAATATAGAAATATTAATATCCTATAACACCTGACATGCAATAATAATGAACAAAAACCAGCATTTACCTTATTGATGTAAACAGTTGCTGATTGGCTGAGCCGCCCAGCTGGCCCCTTCATGTTGCTCACAATCCGCGCTCAACGAAAGTTACTATACTCAGGCATATTCTTGGCAGCTCACTAGGGGAACAAAGGTGCATGTTACAAGATGCAATTTTCGACCATTTTAGCATTCGAATTTTCATTTTCTGTAAACTTGAATAAAATGTGGAGCTTTTGGCGGTTTTTCAAAAAATGACTCTCCGGACTGATAGACCCTTCGTATTGTGAGGCTTTAAAAACTGATATGTATGGTTTGTAACCATGAATAAACATGCGTGGGATACAATAACATTGTCTTTGTCAGCAGTTGAATCAATCTCATTTAGTTTTCGACTAATTTGAAATATGCAATTTTGTTTTTATTCTGGTGTGGTAGTCTTAATTTTGTGCCGAAGACAAGGCTCATTCTTATTGTCAAGATGCTGACAGTTAGCCTTCGTTACACATAATTTTCTGTGAAAAAATTTAAAATATATATTGACCTAACATCCGCATGAAATACTGACAAATAAATAAATCCGTTACATCATTAATTAAGGTACAGATTCTTTTAAATTCAATAAAGCTCACCACTTTTTGGTACTAACTTGAATGTGTTCTTCAGCCAAGGACGGGAAGAGAAGCTTAGAGAACTGAGCACAAACGGTGGCCTCCCACACTAACGTTCAGGCGCGCCTGCACAGGTCGTTTTGACGTAGGCATATCATTGAGAGTACTATTTGCTCAGGCCGCCTGTCTAGGTTGTTCACTTAACCTTCTGGTGCGTCTGCAAGGTCAACTGTGCATGCAAACCTGCGCTGTATGCTTGAACGTTAATAGCAGTCTCAAGGGAAAAAGCAGGTGAGAGAATGAGTAGCTTTTGAAAAGCAGATGATAAAATGTTTTCTTGCTTGTGACCTCTTGCGGTGAAATTTGCTGCTGCTTCGGGGTGAGGGTGCTTGCCTGAACCTCAGTCTCAGGCGTGTATACCAGGTGAGAGAGATATAGGGGAGCCTTGTTTCGTTTACTTGGATGGCAAGACAAACTATAATATATCCTCGGTAAAAGTGAAAACACTTGAGTGGTAAGTGCATCTCAGATTTTGATGATATTCCGGTTCTGTAGCACCAGAGGACTCTCAAGGAACGTAAACAAAAGAATGGAGACTTGCAAGCAAAGCGGGGTACTTGCATGTGTTATCTCTATACTAGTACTATGTAGTTCGGTGGTCTTCCACTAGGGCGGCGCTGCAGAGCCTTTCGGCCATCTCGATTCTCAGAAGTCTGGTAACCTTGTAAATTGAACAGGGGCTTAATGCGACTGTAATTTTCTTATATCCAGATCGTAATAATGGTACGATCGAGACTGTTGAAAGAGAACGCCTGTTCGATGTACAGTGACGTCGAGAAGGGTGGCCCCAGTGGCTAGCACTGACTACGCTGCCAGACGTAAGAGGTTTAAACAAAACCTCACGACAATAGAGCATTTGTTGTTAGCCGGGTGTGGCAATAAGTTAATTTACTTATTTTTCTCGTTTACGCTGATTTGTGTACACCAAATAATACTAATTCGACACACAGGTTATGAGATTAATATAAAATACTGAACCAAAACAATGTATTTACAGTTACAGTTTGTGTTAATTTATTAATGATGATATAACTATACATAACCATAAATGCTGTAATAATATCATCTGGGCATAATAACGAACCCCAACAGAGTAATTGTGGTTCTCTGATAAATTCTCCTCATTATCTGGACATGTTATCAAATCTTCACAAGCGATACGTTTTTCTTTTTTGAAAACTACACAACAACCATAGACTGCCAAATGAATTATTATAGGAAAAACTTCCTTGCAATTATCATCACTTCGTGTTACTTTCAGAGATATGTTATCATAGACACAAAACTTCCGTCTATGAATGGTGCTCTCTAAATCGTTCCATTTCAAATCCATCAATACTTCTCAGCCTTACATTTTTATTGAGGAAGGGTAATTCTTGTTTTAAGACAAACATCATCCCAAGCTTCTTTTCGCACTCAAACACTTGGCGTGCGGAAATATTGTACTGATCACCTGCAAGTTGTCGATATTGACCACACCTTGCCTCAAGATTGTCTGTTTGGGATTTTCCTGTCAACACATAACTCATTTTCAGTTCAAGATATACAGTAGCCTATTCAGTTATTTCTAGTATTGCATAAGTTGTTTTAAATGTATCTATCGTATGTATGTGTTTCTGTATAAGAGCATGTGCCTATGTGCAGTTTTTAATTTCATTTTAATTCGTTCATCATCGTACTGAATGATCTATTGGGTCCTAGTGCTTGGCCTTAGGCCTATACCTGGTATTTTAATCTAATCCTTCGGACCAGCCCTATGAGAGCTGAAAGTCAGCTCAGTGGTCTGGTTAAACTACTTTTTAATAATAATAATGTCCACCAAATGTAAAGAAAAAAATTATATTTTGCAACTTGTGAACAAAAAGGCACACTGATTTTTTCCAAGAGTTAGTAAAGCTTGAATGAGATACTCAATGAATATTTGTAAAATTAAATGAACATTTTGTTTCTCAAAGGTGGAGGGGGATAACGCTTTTAATGACCATCTTTTCTCTCATGAAGTTTTTTCAAAGAGCTGAATGGTGCATAATGATTTTAATTTTCTGAAATAGTTCCATCAAAGGAGAACCGAGGAAACGTCATTGTTTTATTTATACCTTTCTAGCCAAGCCAATTATCCTGATACACTTCAACAAATGTGCTGAATTATACAGGGGAAAAAGGGGTCTGTTACTCTGAAATGGGTGGGGACACGCTATAGACAGTTGTGGAGGACTGGCAAAATAGGACATTGGTCTCCCATTGATAGCATTTTGTTATCTGTTACAACGCAAAACACGGCGAAACCTATTTTTTTAAGCCTATGGTTACTTTCCTCAGTGTGCAGTGCAGAACATCAGCTTTCGTGCTTTTAATGGGAATGATATGTACTGCTTCTTTGAATTTGGACTTTACGCTGTTCAACATAAAAAGAAATGCACTTGCGCAGCTTCACTACTACCAGAGGCTGAACCGAAAATATTTCCGCCTTTATAATCAAAATATGGTTTCAAGTGAATTTCATCCACCATCAGTATCACTGTTTTTTCATTGGGTAGTAGTGATTTACATTTATTCCTAATGTACATCAGAAAATCTGAGTCATTTTGTTCTGATGCTGGGTTCAACTGTTTGGAAAAACACTCTCTCCTGATGGTAGAGTAATTCGGCAGCAGTAGGAAGGAATTTCTTATCCCCCAAGAGTCTACAACTTTGAGGGGAACAGTTATATGACGAAGAAGACAATATTACCGGCTCTGGTGAATAAACAAATTTATTCAGTCATTAACTGCATTGTTCACATACGAATTTCAGCACAGGTAAGTGTTTGAATGACTGATCATCTGAAATTATTGCCAAAAATGAAATCGCTAATGTTATAACAGCAATGCTATTGCGGGTTTTAGATATACATTCAGCAATGTCAGCTCTCTGCAAGTCATTCAATACCTGCTCAATTATATTCGTATCATGAACCTCTGCAGGAATCCTGAAATCTCCTAAGTGACGTACTTCAACGTCATGAACAAACGCATGGACTCGCAGTGAGCCTCAATCATTAATGACACTATTATTCTAGGACAAGGGGATTGTACAACACGACGCATGAAGAGACATTCATCTCGTTGTACTACTGACCCATATTGTCTGTCAAGAAACTGAAGCCTTTCCAAAAGTTCTGCGGCAGATTGCTGCTGATCATCTAATGCAGACTGCATTTCTGACTCCTCTCTGGTCTCTCTTCAAATCAGGCGGCTTTCTTCGATGGCATGAAGCAGATAAGTACGAAGGACAATCAGGCAACTGGTTTGGAATAACCCCCTCGCGAAGCTGCGGCACTTTCGGCTTTGCCTTAACGTCGTCTATGTGTTTCCATCAAAATACGAAGTTTCCCACGTGATGTCCTCGGGTACAAATTGCAGACTGCAAAACCGATAACAGATTTGCAAAATTTCAACTAGTGCCCAGAGGCAAGTGTTACAGTTACAGTGGTTATATTGATCAAAATTAAAGGAGCAGATTATGACGAAGTTCTCTCTCTCCTCCCTCGAAATCCAGTAAACTTCCCCAACATTTTGACCACAAAAAGATATGTAGGGTGTAAACCAACATGATATATGATACTCGCTCTGCTGTATTGTTGAAGTGCAATTAAACCTCTCGATCGCGCGAAGCTATTTTGAAGAAAGGTGGTCGTCCTTGGGGAATAAAAAAACACTTTAGTTCCCCTTGCAGTTGGGAACCACACAACGGTAGGGCATTGTGGCGTACAGTATGCAATTACATTATTATGTAGTCAACTCTTGCCTGTGGAGGAGGAAAGATGCTCTAAGATGGTCTTTTAATATTTGTATGGCTTGTATATACACGAGCGTCGAAACAGTAATGCAGTGAGCTCATTGTTAGGTTAGATTAGTTTAGTTATGGAAATTCCTTCCGTTGTCTCCTGTTTTGTACCTGTAACCCTTTGAATACTAGGCCAGTTGGTTATTTTTCGGAAGGCTTCAGTCACCTCCCACATTATAAATTATATTTTTCTTGTGTAAAACACATCAAAACAAAAAATTTCTTCTCAGTACATAACCTGCGCAAATGCTTGATAATGGAGAAAAAATTTATTATCTAATATGGCAAATTTGTAACCAGTCAACCACCCTAGGTTTAGGCTAGGTTGGTATTTTTAGGTTCTTTCAGTGACCCATCATTTCCTAATCATTTTTGCATGAATAACCCAAAATGGTTTTCCATGCAAGAATGGCTGGCTGGAGTCTCCTGGCCGGAGCCTTCCGAAAAATTACCGGCTAGTCTAATTTTACACACCTTCAATCTACGCCTAATAAGGTTTGTCCCTTACATTTAACTACAGTCAATGGTAACTTGCCTATTTCCTGATCACTAATACTGTACTTGCACTTGTGATGAACCTATAACTCCCATGTCTGTGCTGTTGTAACTCTTGAGTACCTCGCCTGAAGGTTCTGTCACTAAGTCACTTTTCCCAATCATTGCTATAGTGATCCTCTTTACCACAGCTATAGCATGCTTTGCTAAATTTCTCCAGGGGTTTCGCTGCACTTGCAGCAGGTTTGCCCTTGTTAGGTTTACTCGTTTGTTGTGTTAGCCTTTTCTTTGCATGTTGGTCACTCTTTTTGTGTGCTACTTGACTTACCTGGCTACTACTACCATAATTAGTCTTGCCTACCATGACATTTGACTGGTGATTTGCCATTTCCAAAGCTCTTTCTAAGTTCTGAACTGGGAGTTCCTTGAAATAGGCTACACTGGGAGTTCTTTGACATGGGTACACTGGGAGTTCTTTGACATAGGCTAGCCTATATTAGATTCTGTTAAGTCTGGTTTATATGAATTCCAACTAAAATTCAGTCTAGGCTAAACCAGTCTTTCTTTATATTACACCTTACTTGTTGCTCACAACTTCTACCTAAATCCATTTTTCAGGCTACAGCTTTCTTAGGCTATACCTGGGTGTAGGCTACACTTGCTTAGGCCTAACTTATGTTGCCTTATTGGACAAACCTAACTGTGTGTTTGTTTGTGCTCCTGATGTGACGTAGTGTTGGTTCCAGTGTGATGGATGCAGACTTTATATTGCAGTAGAAAGTTGTCCTAACGTCATTCAGAGACAAAAGTCAAATACCTGTTGCAGTGAACTTATTTTTGAGTCTATTTACTTTTAATAAGTTCTTCCAGTAAAATACACAAAATGTATCCATGGCACGCTACTTTATTATGCCATATAAGTTTTATGGTCCAGTTTAGAAATAAAACATCAAAAATATCTCGTATACAAGTGATGTCTGGGAAGGAAGCGCGAGAGAGAAAGAATCGCCGGCTTGGGACCATCATGTCATGACGTCATATCCAACAGGCCTTGTTTCCCGGTGGTCTTGGTACAGCTGTCCTCAAATATGAGGCGACATGATTCCTTTTGTATCGTCCAAAGTCTCAGACTCGATGCAATGTTGCCAAGTAGTATTAAAAAAAATTTTTATTTGCAATGTCATACACGTCGACAAGTTTGCGAATTCACAGCTAGCACTGTTTCCCCTCTTTGAGTTCCTGGAGTTGTGAAGTATGCAATTGATATCTCTAATAAAAGATATGTTAAGTTGTATATCATTATAAGGATCTTGAATCATTTTGGCTGTGCATCTTTTTTTTTTATGTGCACCCTAAATACACAAACATCTTGCTTTTTTAAAAAATTGGTGTTGGTCTACGTAAGCTATCCTGCATGTCAAATGTCAATATCATTGTGAGATTAGGCCTACATATCAGACTCTTATATTTTGAATCAACGACAGGGCATAGGCCTTTGAATCAACGACAGGGCATAGGCCTACATGTCAATTTCTTATATTTTGAGGCAATGAGAGGTCATAGGCCTACACGTCAATTTCTTATATTTTATGGCAGTGACAGCATAGGCCTACACGTTAATTTCATATTGTAAATAGTTTTCTATCCGTATCTGTTGGAAATAGAGTAGCTTTTAATAAATACAGAAGTTCCAACCTCATGATATATAATGTATATGCATATGGTGAAATGCACATGTATAAGCATATACACACGTGCACGTGCGTCGATGGCCATAGCAAATGTAACACCACTTATACCACAGAGAATAAGATTAAAATTTGTGGGCATATAGCCGATGGCACACGCAGACCAATCATAGGGCTGTCTCAGCCTTACTCACAACTATCAAACTGCTCTCATGAATTATATTGAAAATATATTTACAAAAGGGAAAACGAATTATATTACTGTGATAGGTAAATATAAGGCTGTTGTAGCATTTCTATGAAAATGAAGGGTATGGTAGGAAGGCATCATAAGATACATAACGAAATAAGAACAAAATAAACAATAGCTGAAAAAGTCATGTATGAAATGATCCAAACCAGTGTGCGAGTAGCCCGTACATCATTGGAATTTGGGGACATTTTTATAGATTACCCTGTTGGACAGAAGGATACATAAGAGTCGGTAAATTTCTCTCTCTCTCTCTCTCTCTCTCTCTCTCTCTCTCTCTCTCTCTCTCTCTCTCTCTCTCTCTGTCTGTTCTCAGTTGCTTTTAATTAAAAAAATTTCAAATAACAATAGGGCAGAATGAAATAGGTCAGTTTATGCATATCTCTGAGACAAATGGTTTTCATCACCATAACAGAGAATAACACACCGAATATAAGACAATATCAGATGCTGATTATCATTGTCCAGTAATTCGATGCCTTCTGAGATACATTGTCGACCAGGGAAGCATCGAATGAGGAAATGGAGTTTGTACACCTATCCCAATTTTCCCTTGATGCTGTGATTGCCTCACTCCAACGCCGATTGTGAGCGAGCATTTAATAAAGTTAACGTTGTGAAAACAAAAATCCGGAACAATTCGGTGACAAGAATTGTAAATGATGCGCTCGTCGCGTCACAATGCCTCAAGGAGCAACAGAACGGTTGTCCTGAATTTGAACCAACCGAGTATGTGACTAACAGAATGACATGTGCTAATTTGTACAAAGGAAATAGTGCAGATCTCTCGGATTCAGAGCTCGAATGTGGTGTACAATTTTCATTTGATGAATAGGCCTAACACTTTATAATGCATGTATGGACTGTAAGTATCTTTAATGGTGAGTAAAGATATAAACTAAATTTATACTTTTTTTTATCCCCATTTTATTAGTTTTCTGTAAACGGAAATTGTTGTGCCGGCTTTGTCTGTCCGTCCGCACTTTTTTCTGTCCGCCCTCAGATCTTAAAAACAACTGAGGCTAGTGGGCTGCAAATTGGTATGTTGATCATCCAACCTCCAATCATCAGACGTGCCAAATTGCAGCCCTCTAGCCTCAATAGTTTTTATTAAAGGTTAATGTAGCCATAATCGTGGTTCTGGCAACGATATAGGACAAGCCACCACCGGGCTGTGGCTAAAGTTTCATGGGCCGCAACTCATACAGCATTATACCGAAACCACCGAAAAATAGATGTTTTAGGTGGTCTTGATGATACGCTTTAGCTGCTGTACAGAAAACTCGATTGCGCCGAAGAAACTTCGGCGCATTTTTTCTTGTCTACTCAGTTCACTACATTACAGTCAGGTATACAGTATGTTTGTACATCAAAACATGGAAATATATTCTTATAAGGAATTTGTAATTATCATCTTATAAATAGTAGGCTAATTTCATTGAGAGAGAGAGAAAGAGAAAACCTGTTTATGTTATATGTAATACTATACTTAATATTAACCTGTTTACAGAAATAAACTAGCATTCAGTGTACCATAACGTGTACCACAACTCTAATATACACGTACCATAATTCGAGTCAGAAACCATAATCTGGCAAGCACCGTACAATAATTTGGGTTGGCCTGCATGGCAACCCCGCACCAGTGCAATAACGGTACTTTTTATTCACCCAGTTGTATCGGAGAGTCAGCGGACGCTAGACCCATCTGTTAGATAAATACCGAGTAATATGTTTGAAAAATACCGAGTGATGGTATCTCGGAATTAACGGAAAAATTGTACTTTTTATGTTGTGATCTCCTTGGGCTAAATCGACAATGAGAGTTCCTTTATCGGTGTGAAAGTTAACGGTGTTAACGAAAAAATGTACCGTAATATCAGAAGCAATGCAATTTTCTGTTGTTTTCAGCGTAGCCCGTGCACCTGTAGGAAAGATTTTGTTGTAATATAATTTTTTTTAAATAACAATGGAAGCTTTGGAAGTGATCAGAGGATTTGCACAATCCTGCATTTTGAGCAAATGGTGCAAAATTGACTAGTACAACAGTAGTCATGTGCATTTACAGAAAAACAACTCAAAATAGCCTTTGTCCCTGTCATATTTTCCATTTTGCAAAATTCTTTTTCCACAACCAACATGTCCAAACCAATTGTGTTGAAGTGAACACGCCTAGACATTTGTAGGCACTTTATTGTCCACATCGGGATACTCAAGTACCTACATCTATTGATGGTACTAGAAAAATATCATGAAGTCGTTATTTTTTACCACTTTCAGAGCATCGAATATGGAAGACGAGACTCGCTCAAAGAATGTTGACCAAAGGAAGAGTGACGTAAAAGTAGCTCCCACAGATCTGGCGTACCAAGGGAAACATGGAACATCAGAAACGTTCCAGTTGGATGAACAAGGTGGAATAGCTGGGGTCTCTGAGCTCGAAGACTTGCTAGAAATAGTTAACCCCTATGGACGGTGGAACATAACATCATTAGCATTTGGCTGTATGGGTAAATATATCCCTTGCATCGAATTTCTCTCGTTCGGTTCTTTAGAAAGTGCCTTACATTTGCATTAATCAAAACATACAAATATTCTCTCAGTTGTTGCATAATTTCTTTAGTTTATAGAAGCTAATTTTCCATTGGAGTCCTCTTGGATTCATAGTCTGTTGACTCTCTCCATAAACGTTTTCAGATGAAGACTTAATGAAAGAAAGAAAGAGGAAATGCCATTATTCTCCTGACAGAATCTTTCACTTTTCCCTCAGCTCTTTTCCTACTGCCACTTCAGACAGTCACCTACCAGTTCCTAGGCAAAACACCTGAGCACTGGTGCCACGTTGCGCTACTGACAGAGGCCAACTGGACACAGCAACAGATCAGAGCTCTCGCCATTCCTCTGTCAAGGTCAGTAAAAGTTCTTTCTTGGCCATTGCCTCCACAACCAGAGACCTACTCTTGCATACAACTGGAAACATTGCTTTTATGCTTGGAGTGACTCTACGTTAACCTGCTCTTTTAATAGGGCTGAATAAAAAACGATTTCCCTTGATAAATCTTTCGATTACTCTCCTTACCTCCGTTTTCCCTGATCCATTAACCTGTTTGGATGATGTCCCATTTCCATGCCTTTCTTCCCTGGCTTCCTTCATAATTGACTTTTTCTTTTCACAGCAACGACACAGACGAGAAAAACTGCAAATTCTACAACTACAACTACACGAAAGCTGTCGAACTCGGTTATAAGCCGCCGTGGAAAACCGGGATTCGATCTCCATCGGGGATGGAAGCCCCATTTACTGTCAGTCTCGAGATTTCAACGTCAGCCATTACAGCCTGACGCTCGTCGCCGAGGTAAAGTGGCTTAAATGAATGACACTGTGAGCAACGTTATTCAGCTTTTACCGGTACCTTTCATGACATCATTCTGTGTGATGGTACTAAGGACATCATTATTAGTGTTAGTACTAAGGACATCATTATTAGTAGTCATACTAAGGATATCATTATAAGTATTAATACTAAGGACATCATTATGAGTAGTCGTGCTAAGACATCATTATTAGTAGTAGTACGAAGGACACTATTATTAGTAATAGTACTAAGGACATCGTTATTAGTAGTTGTACTAAGGACATCGTTAATAGCAGTCGTACTAATGAAAGTATTAT
Organism: Macrobrachium rosenbergii; assembly: GCF_040412425.1. Taxonomy (NCBI): domain Eukaryota; kingdom Metazoa; phylum Arthropoda; class Malacostraca; order Decapoda; family Palaemonidae; genus Macrobrachium; species Macrobrachium rosenbergii. The sequence continues at coordinate 31,900,351 of NC_089768.1, forward strand.
TTCCTTCCCTTGGTTAGTTATTTCGACAAACGTGTTTTATTTTACACTGCTTAATCCTACAGTTTATAGTTAGAAGCTTTCACGTCGTCTAAATGTCATGAGTTGACAGGTGTTGATTACAGCGTCCCCTAAAATCAGCCGTATAGGTCACCTTCATATATTATAAAGATTACTTGAAATACATTTATTTGATACACAAGTTTATGAGTATGCTCATTTGTTCTTATGTTTATGAAGTCGATGTGTATGCCAAGCACGGAGAATGAGGGACGACGAATAATAATGCATGTTACAACTCTTTGTGCTTTGTGAATGTTTAAAGTATGCAAATGAAAAGTTGAAAAACGAGGTCAGTCCAGATTAGAACTTTCTATTCACAGTGCATCAAACTTATTTAACCTTCAGTCGCGTACAACATTATAACGAACCTCTAAATCTCTGGAAGAGTTATAACATTATAATTAAAGACTCGTTACTGAATAATCATCCATTTCGAGTTATTCAACTGTTCACGTTCTTCCTCTTCATCATCCGTCAGTGGGATCTGGTGTGCGAGAACAAAGCTCTCTACTCAACGACTCAGTCTGCAACCCAGTTTGGGGTCCTCCTCGGAGATCTGATATTTCCATACTTCATGGCTAAGTGAGAACTATTAAATCGTAATTATGAATGAAATAACCAGTTGAAATATTAGGGATGTTCTTAGCTACTTTCTACACGTATGTTTATCTTGCGTCACTGCAGGTATGGCCGTAGACCCGTCATACTTGTCTGCTCAGCCCTGAGTTTTGTGTGTGCCGTGGGGGCAGCTGTTTCTCCTATCTATTCCTTTTACGTTCTCCTCAAAATTGCAGTTGCTTTCTTCGGCGTCGGCTATTACACAGGATGCTTCGTGTACAGTAAGTCCCGACTGCGAGTGAGTTTATCCTAGGCCTATAGAGGAGATGGACCTTAGGCCTGGGAAAAGGCTAAGTGAGAACTATTAGATCATAGTTATGGATGAAATAACAGTTGAAATATTAGGGATGTTCTTACCTACTTTCTACGCGAAAAAGAAAAAGGAGGGTTGGGATGGATCATCTTCAGTTCAGTTAATTCAGTGGATGAGCAGTCATTGAACACAGTTTGTATTTATTTATATATTTTCCTGTGTAACAACAATAGTCTACAGTTAATCTTCATGTTTAGATTCACCGTCTTCCAATCTGTGCCTAGCATATAATAGTAACTTTAATAATGTTGGCAATACTACAAATATCACAGGTATAATTTTGAGTTATTGATAATATTCAGTGATTGTATGAACAGGAGGGTTGGGATTATTATTATTATTATTATTATGGAGAAGCAAATCCACAGTTATGTATATGTACAATCACTCAAAAAGTTTTGCAACATACTTTTTTCGGACAACATCGACATCTGGTGCTAGGCAACTCAGTCGTAAGCGCATGAAACAACTGAACACTAGTGGTCAGTTTACCTGCAGTTTCCCTGAAACATTTTTCTGATACTGCTTACTGTTGTCATATTTTACTTAATTAAAGGATGTTACTCTTCAGGGTCATTGCTGTTCTTATGTTTTAATATTTTCATCTCCATCATCGTTGTTTTATCTCCTTCATATGTGTGAACTTTGTAGACATAGGCCTACAGTTATGTTGAACTATTAGTCTTATTAACATCAACAAATTTTTGTAAAGGTTTGCTTCACATTATTATTAATTAGATTTTTGAATGACTAATGCTATGTATATTGTGAACTAGTGAAACATATAAAATATACTGAACTAGACTAACAGATTTCACGTTATTTTTGTAATACATAGACTATAATCGCACACACACACATACATACATACATATATATATATATATATATATATATATATATATATATATATATATATATATATATATATATATATATATATATATAATGCCGTTATCATGTGTAATTTCTCATTTCTTTCATTGGTACTTAGGCCTATCATTTTTATGCCTCTTATGAGGTTAACTGAATATATAACGCCTATTTTTGTATTTCTTATTGTCTAAGTTTCTAAAGAATTAAAATTAGCTAAACATTCATTTAGTTAATGCTCAACGCCAGCAGTGAAGAAGACTACCATGCTCATCATGTTGTCTCCTCCTCATCGCAAAGATGACTCGGAAATCATCGGCCACTGGGTTATATTATAACGCAAACCCTAGCCTCTATTCTTTGTGTTTCGCTGATATGAAGTGTTTCTTGGGAGTATGATGAAATAATATCTTGGTCTCATGTAGCCTGTTACGGGTGGTTTGAGCAGCAACTTGAAGGGAGAGCGTAATGTTCTCTATAGCAACATCGGTTGTCAGGGGGGAGTTAGACGGAGCTCCTTCAGTGATCATCCGATGATGATCCTTAACAATGGGGTCGTCCTCCACCTTTTACAATGAATTCATCATGTTTCCTCGTTCTCTCTGTTGTTGTATCCCTTTATACATGGTTGTTTATTTACGCTAAGCTGCCGATTGTATTGAAACATTAATCTTATGCAAGCTAATGATTGTGGTGCGGCTGCCTGTTGCCCATCTTATCGGTGCAAGTGACGAGACAGTTTAAACTTTCCTGCCCGAATGTGGAGTCACACGATAACATACGACGTTATGAGATTTTTGTTTTTTGTTTTTGACAACGATAATGGTTGAATTCTTTCTTTCTTTATTAATATATAATTTCATTGATGATTATTCAATATTATTTTATTAGTCAACAAGCTTTTATCTGGATTCGAAATATAGTTTCTTCTTTGGCTCTTTTGCCCAATCGTCTGAAGTGAAATTTTTCAAAATGTTTCGTCATTTTCATAATATGAATTTTTCACTCACCATTTTTTTATATTGTTAACCGTATGATTAATAACAAAATCGAATAAGAAAATTACATTTCCTTGTAAATATCAAAAGAACAAATTACTGTTAGGTGAACGAAAACTTCTGGAACATGTTGCAAAACATTTTTGAGTGACTGTACATATATTTAAAGATAAATCAATATAGATAACTGTGGATTTACTTCTCCATTTTAAGACTCATGCTATTATTATTATTATTATTATTATTATTATTATTATTATTATTATTATTATTATTATTATTATTTATTATTATTATTATTCAGAAGATGAACCCTATTCTTATGGGACAAGCCCACCACAGGGGCCATTGACTTGAAAATGAAGTTTCCAAAAGAATATGGTATTCATTAGGAAGAGGTAAGGGAAGGTAAAGGGACGCAGAAAGAAGAGATCTCGCTTATTAAAAAGAAAGATTAAATTAATAAATAGCTAAAAACGTATTAAAATGGAAGGAGAATAGTGCGAGGGTAGTAATGCATTGCACCATCGCTTGAACTTTCGTAGTTCCAACCTGCACAACATCCTCAGGGAGACTGGTCCACAGTCCAACTGTGTGAGGGATAAAGGACCTCTAGAAGCGAGTTCTACAGCACATTTACTGCATATTGGTGCTGCTGTTCAGAGAATCTGGCTGCTCTCGGCAGGTAAAGGGGATCAGAGATCAATTGAGGCTATCAGTCTAGAAACATGCCAAGCGCCATCCTGGGTCAAAGTATGTTTCAATTTAATTTATTATATTTTAAAGATGGCACTTGGCATGTTTCTCGACTGAAAAGCTCAATTGTGAAATGTGAAAGATCTCTGTTGAAATACAACTTACGAAAAATTGACAAGCAAGAGACCATCCGTGTATGGCCCAAGTCATAACTGGTAATATCAGGAAACAGGAACCTGCCACCGCGAACCACTTCCCCGTAGGGGGTTAATGCCGTCAGTGCACCTCATGCGGTGTACTGTAAGCATTACTTGAGGTTCTTTGCAGCTTGCCCTCGGCCCCTAGCTGCAACCCCTTTCGTTCCTTTTACTGTACCTCCTTTCATATTCTCTTTCTTCCATCTTATCTTCCACCCTCCTAACAATTGATTCATAGTACTGTACAACTGCGAGGTTTTTCTCCTATTACACCTTTCAAACCATATACTGTCAATTTCCGTTTCAGGGCACAGGGAGAATAGAAATTGGCCTGTAGTTACTGCAGTCTGTAGGTATGCCATTCTTTGGAAAAGGCGCTGTATTGCTAAGCTTGAGCTCATCCGCAAAGGTACTACATCAACGTAAAAATCTGTAGTCTACTAATCTTGAAAGACAACACTCTTGAAACTTTTTTTTTTTTAAACAAAGGGGAGACACCATCACGATCTTCTCTATCCCAGCCGTCGAGATTATCAAGAATTTTCTTAACATCTGTAGAGTAAAATGCAAATTTTGTACGAACACGTTCAGTATTGTCTTTCCCGCGCCTTACTTTCCACCCTCTCTCCTAACGACTGTTTCAGAGTGCGGCTATGAGGTTTTCCTCGTATTACACCTCTAAAACCAATTTTACTCTCAATTTCCCTTTCAGCACTGAATGGCCTCGTATGTCCTAATGCATGGCTTTCGGCCTTAATTCTGTATTCCATTCCAATGCTTTCCAGCGTTGGAAATAAGTTCTCACAGACAGCGATCGGTGGTAGGAAGCATCGGCGGTATTCCGTGGTCGTTCGGATTTCTGGTGGTGCCCGGCATCGCCTATCTCGTCAGACCCTGGCGGTGGATGCAGGTGGCTTACTCAGCCCCTATGCTTCTGCTCGTTTCGTATTACTGGTGAGATGCGTTGCACATTAAATGTTTAGTGTCAAGGAATTATTGACGCCTTATTTTCTTCTTAAACCATTGATATCCTTGGCATCTGGAGCCATTTTCAGTATTTAGAGGCCTAGCGGTTCTTTGCTGATGGTCGATTTACAAAGGAAAACTTTTAGAATCTATAGATGATTCTGAAATTTAAATCTAATTAGTTTACATTTCCAGTTTTTAATTCGAAGCTTATTCTAATCTTATATATCCCCCCCCCATAAAAAAACCAGTGTACTTAACTGATTAAAATGATCAACATGAATGGTCGTTAATGCATGCACAGTAGAGTTATGATAATGAAAAGAATTTCTTTTTTTTAAATTTGTCCGGAATAAGCCAAATGTTCCATTGACAGGATCATAGTGGAATCACCACGCTGGTTGATATCTCAAGGTCGATACGAAGAAGCCGAGAAGATATTTTTGAGGGTTGCCAGGATAAACGGTCGCGCCTTTCCGCCCTCAAAGGCTGTCGTCACTTCCATGAAGAAGATGACTCCTCCGGTAAGATTTTCATCTATTTCGGTAAAACTGAAGAATACTACCGCAGCCTGGTTCATGCCAGTCAAAGTTAAGTATACCTTAGTTTTACCAGACCACTGAGCTGATTAACAGCTTTCCTAGGCACCCACCAGAATATTTACTGCCTTTTGTTTGTGTTTATGTCTTTTGTTGATGCTTTTGATATTTACCGGCTTTTATTTGTGCTTTTCGCTGTATTTCATCGGGGCTGGTACTAAACACGTCACCTGCCTTGCACGTAAACTGGTAGTTGCCGAAGCAGCGGGCCTCGTGGTAGTCTTCGGTTGTACCTCTGTTTCTTTTAATAATTGCAGAAAGGAGTAAAAATTATGGAATAAAAGTTGACACCCTGGGAATTTTGAAGAGGCACTGACACTGTCTAATTTGAAGTGGTTCCTTCCAGTGTCATAGAATCAGTGGCATCTAGTCTTTGTTTCAAGTGCTTCAAGTGTTCTTTATCTTGTATAGCACTGAAGAAAAAACATCATTTCTGTTTCCCCCTCTGGAAATGACTTTGCTTCAATGCTTTAGACATATTATAGGATGACCACAGAGATTATAGGATGACTAAATAGAAAATATCGTAGTCATAGCTGTACTTTACATTTTCTGTGAGAATAACTATTGCTTGGCGAGGAAATTTAAGTAGCGCTATAATAAACTCACTTGCCAGTCGCTATTCATGTAAGTAATCCTGCAATTATTGTCCGGGTTAATAAAGCCAAGGGTCCGTCAGATAATGGTGAAATCCGAATAATGGTGAGTAAAAAACTACACCACTAGGGCAACTCCGTACCCTTCCTCACCTAACCTTGTCAGTACCAAGGAAAATCATTTTTTACCGGCTAAAAAAGAAACGAATATATTAATGGCATTATTATTTTTTTGTACATAAATGTAAAATGGGTATATAAAGGTATAAACTAACATACTTTATTGTAAAGTAAAACCCCTCTAAATCACAAAACAGCTGTTCCCCGATTCGTTTCTTTACCGATGTAAACACACCTCGGTTCTCTCTCTCTCTCTCTCTCTCTCTCTCTCTCTCTCTCTCTCTCTCTCTCTCTCTCTCTCTCTCTCTCTCTCTCAGTGTGCATTCATATATATGTATTTTATATGTATATATATATACAGTATATATATATATATATATATATATATATATATATATATATATATATATATATTTTATATACATAGACATATAATTCTTTAAAAAGACTATAACACTTGTAAAAACTTTTGATTTCCAGCTCTCTCTCTCTCTCTCTCTCTCTCTCTCTCTCTCTCTCTCTCTCTCTCTCTCTCTCTCTCTCTCAGTGTGCATTCATATATATGTATTTTATATGTATATATATACAGTATATATATATATATATATATATATATATATATATATATATATATATATATATATATATATATATATTTATATACATAGACATATAATTCTTTAAAAAGACTATAACACTTGTAAAAACTTTTGATTTCAGCTCTCTCTCTCTCTCTCTCTCTCTCTCTCTCTCTCTCTCTCTCTCTCTCTCTCTCTCTCTCTCTCTCTCTCTCTCTCTTAGTATGCATTTATATATATATATATATATATATATATATATATATATATATATATATATATATATATATATAAGCAATGTGTGTGTCTGCATGTGCACATGTATGTTTATATATCTGTTCATACATCCTGTTTTTCCAGAGGGACCCCAGAAGTGAGGAGGCCATGTCTCGACGAATCGTCAGAAATCTCAAGGAATATTTCATCCTGGTAATAAGGCGAGAACACAGAGCGAACGTTTTAATTAGCTACTTCTGTTGGTTCGCCACCTCTATGGTGTACTATGGCATCTCCTTAAACTCAGACAACCTCAGGTAAGGATTAGACAATTTTTGATACTTAAACAAACGCAACAAAGGGGAAATAGGACGAGCTGGGGAGCCGTTTCGAAACCAGAGCCCATCTACTACTACTACTAATACTTGAAATCGGTGAAACCAAACGATTAGAAAGTTATCAGTCATTTTTTTTTTGACGTTATCTTTACTTTTTATATTACTGATTTTTATATATTTCTCCTACAAAATGCGATACAGTTACTGTGCTTTACCCACACTTTATAATGTATTAAAATATGCTGTGTAACATTCAGTTCTCCTCTAATTAGAGGGGACATAATGAGTAATTTTTAGTGTTATTCACTTTCTCACGTTAGGATAACGTAAAGAATTTTCACGCAACGCCCACTTTTCTGCCATTATAAAATATCCGAAGCAGTTTTCAGGTTTTTATTTCCCTGAAGGAGGTAGTACCGTCAGTGCACCTCATGCGGTGCACTGTAGGCATTACTTAATAATATTCTTTGCAGCGTCCCTTCGGCCCCTTAGCTGCAGCCTCTTTCGTTCCCTTGACTCTGCCTCAATTCACACTCTCTCTTCTCCTGTTACACCTTTAAAACCTTCTCACTCTCAATTTCCCCTTCAGTGCTGAATGCCTTCTTAGGTCCCCAGTGCTTGGCCGTTTGGCCTAAATTTTATTTCCCGTTTACATTCCACAGTAACCAGTTGGTTCTTAGCCGCGTTGAATAAGTCTAATCCTTCGGGCCAGTCCTAGGAGAGCTGTTAATCAGCTCAGTGGTCTGGTGAAACTAAGGTAGACTTAACCTTAATGTTTCATTTAATGCTTTATGAAATAGGTCTATTTTTATATCTTTTCAATTCTACAATACTAAAGATTCGTGTATCGTTTTCACGTGTCCTTTACATTTCCACTTCATTAAAAACTTGATAATTGTCACGACTTCTTTCTCCGCCTTCCAGCACCGACCCGTACCTGTACGTGGCTCTTGGAAGCTTGGCCGAGATTCCTAGCTACCTAATTTCGTGGGTCATGTTAGTCTACGCCGGCAGGAGAATCAGCTTAGCCGTCTGTTTCTGGGCGTCCGGCATGGCTATCTGCGTCTTGGCTATCCTTGTGGCTTCTATGGATGAAGGTATAGGGTAACAAACCATTAATTTGGTTCTTTGCATAGAATTGCAGTGAATCTTTGCGATAACTATTGACAGATCTGTTAAAGGTCGGCTAATGCTCCTGAAATTGGCACATGGCGGAACTGAACCAGATTATAATTCGAGTCACGTTCAGTAATGTCTGAATCCTGGAAAGATGATTGCTTCTGAAAATTCACTCAAACGTTCTGAGTTCAATGCGAGATAAACTGAATGATTTAATCAGAGTGAGCTCCACTTTCTCCTCCGTAGAGGGCAGTGCCTAATGCGGTGTACTGTAGTCATTACATAAGGTTCTTTGCAACGTCCCTTCGGCCCCTAGCTGTAACCCCTTTCATTCCTTTTACTGTACCTCCGTTCTTATTCCCTTTGTTTCATCTTACTTTCCACCTCTTCCTAACAATTGATCCATAGTGCAGCTGCGAGGTTTTTTCTCCTGTTACAACTTTGAAACCTTTTTTACTGTCAGTTTCCATTTCAGCACTGAATGACCTCATAGATCCTAGTGCTTGGCCATTGGCCATTATTACATTAGCTAGCCGCTAAAAGATTTACGAAAATAATCATCTCTTAGTTTTGCAACGAATGTAATACCAATCAGCGCTTTCAGTTACATGTAATCAATTACTCTGTCTTCCAGGTTTGCTAATGACGTTCGTAATTAATTACAGTTGCTGTCAGTATGCCAGTGACATCCGTAATTGCTTACAGTTCTTTTTTGGTTTGTCAGTGACATCCGCAATTAATTACAGTGCCTACCTGGTTCCTAATAACATCCATAATTAAATACAGTTCCTTTCCATTTACCAATAGCATCCTTAATTAATTACAGTGTCTTTGGGTTTGTCAGTGACGTCAGTAATTAATAACAGTGCCTTCTGTTTCTTAACAACATTCGCAATTGATTACAGTGCCTTTCGGTTTGTCATTAACATCCGTAATTAATTACAGTGCCTTTCGGTTTGTCAGTAACATCCGTAATTAATTACAGTGCCTTTCGGTTTGTCAGTAACATCCGTAATTAATTACAGTGCCTTTCGGTTTGTCAGTAACATCCGTAATTAATTACAGTCCCCTTCGGCTTGCTGATGACGTTCGCGATGACGGGAAAGATCGCCATCTCAGCCGCCTTCATCATCTGTTACTTGTACACGGCAGAGCTTTTCCCAACTCGGCACCGCTCTCTGGCGGTCGGCCAGTCCAGCGTCGTTGGTCGCTTTGGGAGCATGATGTCCCCGTATATCAACGACATTTTGGTGAGTCAGAGCTTCCTTTCTGTGTGATTTCTTCGTAACTGGAAATTGTATTTGAAATGCAACTGTTAGGGAGGATTGCCGTGCCTCGCGCGAGGCTTGATTTTGATGAATTTCTTGGTAAATGAAAAATTGTGTCCCAGGGAATGGTGATCACCTGGGTGCCTTCTGCGCTGTTCGCCGTGACGTCAGCCCTGTCGGCAATCCTGTGTCAGCAGCTGCCGGAGACGAGAGAGTCCTTCATTGAGGAGCGGGTGTCGTCCCCAAGGGTAGAAGAAGAAGAAGAAGAAGAAGGAGATCCTGAGAAAGGCAAACGGAGAATGGAAGGATAATCTGTAAACAAAGGGTTCGAGGAAGATTAATTGAAAATAAATGCCATTGAAGGAATTGTTAATTGTCTTGCAGGCTGGAATAACCATCTCTTATGGTATGAGTGGGTAAGCGATGAGTGTACAGTAGATAGTATTGTCGGGTGTAACGGAAGTCAGCAATTCAAAATATCATTGTAATTGACATAAGGATGGGTAATTTTTTTATGTATTCGTGAATTTTACTTTCAGTCCTTCTGCATGACAAAGAATAGAGATTCATAATTGTATACTATCTCTCTGTCAAGAAAATGTTATATTGCTTATATCGAGAATTAAATTGGCATCTGTAGATACTTACGAGGTGCCATTTTCACTTGTAGGTAGAAAAGAAACCTCACTGAACATACACTTCTTTAAATGCACTCGTACAAGAAACGTCCCTTTTTTAAGCGTCGAGATCTCGACCAAAGTTACAATATGAAACGAGAGACATTCGGAATCGGGGACGCACTCTACGTGTATTTCCCAAATCAGTGTGCTTCGGAGCTTTTGGCCCGAGAGCTTGCTCAATCAAGTTTAAAGCCTCTGTTTGCATTTTCTCTCAATCTGAAATGAATGGGCTTCATTTCCCGTGCAGCAAGAGGCATCCAGCTTTTGGTATTTTTGAGTTTCGCTATAAAAAAATAATGTTTAATGTTACTGTGCATGTCGTTTCCGTAAGCACCAGCTTACAGAATTAGGCTTATTTCAAGTCTGGGTTTGATAAGGATATCTTTGCTCGTCCCATCGATATTTGCATTGAAAATTTTGTGTTGGTTACTTTTAGAACAATATCTACATACAACTTAAATGACACAGATACATAAATATATAGATATGTGTGTGTCTCAAGTATTTTTAACAACTGTAAGACTATTTCATCTATACGAAAATCGTTGATAACGATTACCTCACGACATACGGGTCGGGGTCTTACCGTAAAACCTTCGAGAAATTGCCCATGTTCTTTATTATTTACGTTTTCTGTCGTGTACGATTGCTCTCCTGGAGTCCTGGTCAGTTCGGATGTGTCTGCAATGAAGTCCCACCATAAATACACATTCCCAATGGTCATGTTCAGTTACGTCATGTCCACAGTAAACACGGCCTGCTGGGTCATGGCCAATAAGGTTTGAACATGAAGAAATGTGTCAGCCGTGACGTCACAGGCCACCAGTGTTTTAGGTTGCACTTGGAAAAGTTGAAATCATCAGTGTGAACTAACCCCTGGCCTGGCGTCTCTGTAGCTGCTAGGCTATGCCCTGTGCCTCATATGACAGTTGCTTGGTCTTCTAAGAATATGACACTTGTCTACAGTTTTTTACACTTTCCGAGAACATGGCGACTTTCCATAACTGGTGAAGACTTCAGCATCTAAGGGCAGAAGAGAGTTGGTTTGGAAAAAAACAAGCACATTTGGAAGTGTGTCTCTACCGACAACATTTACCAAGGTAGGCAAGGCATTAATGGGTAGCCACTGTAGCTCATACTAGGTATTGACCCAGCCAGCCATGGATGGCTACAGGTCTCCAGGAAGCAGTGACCCATTTTAGGTTAGGCTAGATTAGGTCACGTATCCCTGTGAGTATTGCTTCCACCATTTTCATGCAAGGTCAGATTTTGACTAGTGGCAGACAGGTGTGATATGGAACCTTAGCACAGAGTATGCTAGGACATATTCCTGTCAGTACCCTTGCCAAACTTTTCACGCAAGGTTTAAGTGGGCCCCGGGGGGGGGGACAGATAGGGTGCGACGCAACAGGTTCCCTTGAATTTAGTGAACATAATTAAACCATATATATTTCTTATCCACCTCTCTCGTATTTTGTGCATATTCTACCTTTACTGTTAACGCTATTTACTCATATTTGTTATCCTCGACCAAAAACAGGTTTCTCACTTGGGCAATGTTGTTGGTAAGGGTAGAGTTATTTTCGGTTTGGTTTAAATGCGTAGCTATTTTTCCCTTTACCTCGCCTTAAATCTCACTTTCCAAACATTTATGCATATTAATATTTATGTGTATATATATTATATATATATATATATATATATATATATATATATATATATATATATATATATATATATTTATAATATATACTATATATATTATATATACATATATATACATAATTATGTATATATATATTGTATATATATATATTTATATATACTGTATATCTATGTTGGTAATAGTTTCACGTTGCCTGGAATACAACAGTCTCTGCAAATAACCAATCAAGTTACCTCAGTTTGTCACAGGAGCACCAGTGGTGACGCTTCCAGGTTAGAATCCCAGGTACAGAGAAACGAAAACCAAGCAAATCGAGACAAAGCATTCTGACAGAGCTGTAAAAAGATGCCATATCTAATATGCACTGCGTTTCGGTCCGAGAGAAGGCTCGGAGTCCCCTTTCGAATTCCTGATGAGAGGGGATGAAAAATTCAGGTGGTTTTAGAGGAAAGCAATGGGAGGTCTCGTCAAAATCTCAGTAAATAAAAGAGTACGAGGGATGCCATTTGGAATTCCAGGTGAGGTTAGCCAAACCCTTTCCAGAGCGGGTAAGGGAGGGAGGGAGGGAGAGGGAATATGGAATTGAGGCCAAAGGTCAAGCTTTAGGACCTGTGAGGTCATTCAGTGCTGGAAGGGAAATTGACGGTAAGAAGGTTTGAAAGGCGTAACAGGAGGAAAACTTCACAGTTGCCCTATGAAACAATATTGTTAGAAGGGGTAGAAAGTCTGATGGAAGAAAGAGAATATGCACGGAGGTACAGTAAAATGAACGAAAGAGGTTGCAGCTAGGGACCGAGGGGACGCTGCACAGTGCTTAATACAAATGATTCTGACTGTCGGCTTTCAGTTATCGGACGGTCAAACGATTAAGGCAATGGTCGTGTACAAACAATTCAGTTTCATATTCAGAACGTTCATGACAGTTTCTGTGCTTTGATTTAACAACACTCTAAAGAAAAAAGTGGAAGAAATCCGCTGTCATCAACAAGAGAAAAACAAAATAATACCTGAAAACATCATATCAAAAGTATCACGGTCCTCAAATCTAATAAATTTGTAAATAAGTGAACTAGCAGATATTGACCTTAGCGGACTCTGTACCTGGTCGAATTTGCTCAGGTTACATTGGTCTGAAGTTAAAAAAAAAAAAGTTTTTAAAATGTATTTCTTTTGTCTTCTTGTAGGGATTTCCCAAGTTGATCCTTCTTGCTACGAAACGATCCCTTCTCCAGTATCTTCGTTTCTTTACCAAGCCTTTACTATCAAATGTTTCAGTTTGTGTAGGGTTACAGTGGACTCCACAACATATATGCGTGTACACTCTTACACACACACACATGTATATATATACATGTGTATGTATGTGTGTATGCATATGCTTGTGTGATCACATACTTACATACATACACAGACACGCATACACACAAGTATATATACTGTATATGTATATATATATATATATATATATATATATATATATATATATATATATATATATATATATATTATGTGTGTGTGTGTGTACTAAGCACAATTTCATAGTTTTCTTTAATAGGCTTAATCAGTCACCAGACTTTTCGAAAGAAGAAAGAAGCAATGTGTAGAAGGAAGCCTACAGGTTAGAACGAGTAGAGAGGCTACTGAAGGATGTGTTTAGCCGAGGCTCTGTCCAAGCTAAGCATTCCAAAATCATCCATAAGAGAAAATTCCATTTGCTTTGCAGAACCAAGGATACGGGATGCATCTAATTAAGTAGTCAGTAGAAAATGGTGCATTCAGTGACGGTCATACAAAGTGTAATTACGATTATCGTCTTAAATGGACAAGACAGTGAGTCTTCTTATCAATGATGCACCCTGTCTGGGGTAGTGCGGTACAGTGCAGGCAAGCAGTGCGGCGTCCCTTCGGCCCCCAGCTGCAACCCCTTCCATTCCTGTTACTGTACCTCCATTCATATTCTCTTTCCTCCACTTTAGCTTCCACCCTCTCCTAACAGTTGTTCCACAGTGCAGCTGCGAGGTTTTCATCCTGTCACACACCTTTTAAACCTCCTCTTCTCCCAATTTCCATTTCAGCGCTGAATGGCCTCGTAGGTCCTACTGCTTGGCGTTTGGCCTTAATTTTATATTCAGTTCTTACACTTGATGCAAAATAGAGGGAAGGTTATAACATGATGTGTCAATTTCTGCATATGCTGGTCTTTTTAAATGTACGGCATATTATTTGGACGCTTAGATTTCAAGTCGTTGACGGCAATGCCCCTGTACGGGAGTAGTTGTGTAATATACAGCGTATAATCAAGGCCACCGAAACTTTAACCACGGCCCGGTGGTGGCCTGTCCTAGATTGTTGCCAGAAGCACGATTATGGCTAACTTTAACCTTAAGTAAAATGAAAACTACTGAGGAGGCTAGAGGGCTGCAATTTGGTATATTTGATGGTTGGAGGGTGGATGATCGGCATACCAATTTGCAGCCCTCTAGCCTTGGTAGTTTTTATGATCTGGGGGTGGACATATGAATAGGGTTCTTCATCTTCTGAATGATAATAGTAACAATTAAGCTCATTTGCAACTAAGTCCCATGAGGAAAATATCAGCGTGGGAATGAAAATATCAATAAATTTCCACGAGGGTTCGAATGCATGAGATGAAATAGCAACTGTAATTTTGTAGCGTCTTCGTCTATTCAGCGTAATGATATATAACAATTCCAATGGCGAATTACTCAATGGAAAATGAATCATTAAGGCAGTATAAAATGATTAATTGAAAGAGGGATATGTTAACGTACTAAGAAAAGTTATCGAAGTTTATTCTGGTGGTCTGCCCCAGATATTTTAACCAAAGAGAATATTTCCAGGGTAAATCGATCTCTGATATTTTGAGAGATGAAGCAGATATTTCTGCTGTCCTCTCTTTTTTTAAAGTGTATAAAAATTTTTGACGATATTTAATTTTTTTCCTTAATATTTTTATTACATCACAGAATTTTAATGCCATTAAATTTTTTTATTGTGTATATATCACATCATTCATTAAACTTCATATCTTAGTTTATTGGTCACATCGCTCCATTTTATTCATTAATCACTTCCTTCGTTAATTCATAAATTCATTTACCTTAAATTTATGTTCTCTTCATTACGGCGCTGAATGGCCTTCTTGCTCCTAGTGCCTGGGCTTTTACCCTAAGTATCATACATCCATCCTATTGAAATATACATGATACACAAAGCTTGCTGCGTAGCGCCTTTGAATTACAAAGGAAATGTATCTCCCACACTTAGGTAATTTGCATACTCTACTTAAACTGTATAATGGAGACGTATCTTCCAGTTGTCAGAAGCATTTATAGAACTCTCATTATAGATAGTTCATTTGTTCGCTATTAATCATTTTAGGTGCGTTATCAAAGTCATTGAGAAATTGATGAGCGCGAGAGTGATTATGTTTCAGATTCCTTGCGAAAAATAGGAGTCAGCTTTTGTGGAAGTATGTAAATCGATTACGATGACAAGTCGAAGCATTCAAGGCAAGATGATTATATATATATATATATATATATATATATATATATATATATATATATATATATATATATATATATATATATATATATATTTGAGTGTCTCTCTCTCTCTCTGCACGCGTATGTACATTGTCCCTGTCCATATGCCTTTGCATTGAGAGAACCATTAGAATGCCCTATGTTATATCGTTCAACATGGACACATCCTTGACCAAATACCCACGAACATTTGAAACATTTCGAAATCGACGAATCCAGAAAAAAAACAACAGATAAAATAACAAAACAAATAAAATAAAAAAAATAGCGGGAGGAAAGGAAGGAGGAGGTTTCTTTACCCTGACGTCCAGGGCCTTGGGAGTCATTGCGAATGCTGATTGTGTAATCGACATCTTCCTCCCCAACAATGGCCGGAACCCCTCCTGAGGGCCTGAGAAGACGGGAAGAGTATAAAGCCCTTTCATCCGGATGTTTACCTATGGATGGGAGCTTCATTTGGGGAAAGGGGGCGGGGGAGCGGAATGGGGTGGCTAGGTATTCATACCATTCCTTCTCTTCTCATTCTTTATTTCTTGATAGTTAGCAAGACCCGAGGAACGAGGAAGCTCGAATATCTTTCATATTCAGATATCTTTCTACTTCTTCTTCTTCTTCTTCTTCTCCTTCTTCTTCTTCTTCTTCTTCTTCTTCTTCTTCTTCTTCTTCTTCTTCTTCTTCTTCTTCTACATTTCTTGACAGTAAGCAAGACACGTGACCCTCGAATATCTTCTTCAAATATTTATGTAAGAATTTGCTGAAGCCTAAACATATTCTCCTCCATTTCTTGAGGGCTAGCGAGACACGAAGATGCTACAACATGCCCTTTAAGCTCCTACAACATCTTCTTCATCAAATATCCTTTAAGAACTTGCTAAACACCAAACATTTCTGGCAATGAAAAATGTATATATAATTATTAACAAGAACATCCAACCATCCGAGAAGGAACATTTCAAAATGAATTGACCGGTAGAGAGTCAAACACTGGTCTACACTCCCTTCCCCCTCCGGGTTTTTTGTTTATCCTATATTACTTCTTCCTCTCGACAGCCACTGTAAATAAGTGAAGTTCTCTTCAGCAATGAGGCAGAGCTCTATTAGAAGCAGATTCCGGGTCTGCTACCTGCGAGTTTCCCCCTCCATATTGCTATTAAAATCGTTCACCGGGAGACGACGACAGATCCGAGGTGAATTGAGATTCTTTTTTCTTTATTTTTCGCCGTATCTCTCCCTGGCAGATACGTATGAGATTTAGATTGGAAACTTGATAAGTAGTTGCGTATTTCTCACTGGTAGATACGTGAATGGAAGAGATTGGAAATCAAACAAATAAATGTATGAATAGAGAAACTATATGATGGCCACTAAGCAAGTCTTATAAAAAGAGAAAATCACACGGATTATATAGGCCTATATATATGTGTGTGTGTGTACTGTAATGTGCCACCGTTATTTGCAATAGCACGTGAAAGCTCCACGTATTAAAAGTAACGTAAAACTAAAAAACGTAGAATAAAGACAGTGAGTCGACTCACGACCAACCAGAATTGAAAGACGGGAGTAATCAAAACACCCTGGACATTAGTGCCGGCTAAATCCTCGTTGTCTCGACGAAAATCTCCACCCCCTTTCTCTAAGCCTAGATATATATATATATATATATATATATATATATATATATATATATATATATATATATATATATATATATATATATATAAACCTCAAGCGTTCCGGCACGCATCATTAACTTTCTTCTGACCATTATACAAGAAAAACACAAGATGGAAACCCGCTACGACGAAAAGGTTCTGGAACGTGGCCGCTGAGCCATCAATTGAAAATAAAAGCCTTCGATTCATTCTCTCTCTCTCTCTCTCTCTCTCTCTCTCTTTGATATAACAGACCATGGCACTTACCGCTAATAACATGACATGGATACGCACGCACTTTTATGGCTACGTATGTTAGTCTTATTTAGTTACGGTGCACGCCATCATCTACTTTACGCTAGATTTGGAGTGCTCCCTAGACCTATACAGGACATTTGGCCATCCTTAGGCTTGATATTCAGTACCAGAAAGATATTGACAGTCGTGGGACACAGGTAAGTCCTGTTTCTCGTTAGAGAGATGCGGGGATATCGGAATAGGACCGGAAGGATGCCAAATAGTAAAGAACTCCTACAGAGATGCGGCATCCGATCGTGTCAAATCTCAGTGACTCAGGGCTTCGGGAGATGAAGCGGTGGTTATTGTCTGACTTCCAACCAGCGCCGTCAAATAGCCTTTTGTGTGTTTTGTGTCGCAGCTACGAGCATCTGTTATTAGTGTGTCGATTATGTAAGCATGGTTTACACTAGTCTGTATGATAGTGGTTACAGGATGACTTTTTTTTTTCTATTTTATTTCTGAAGAAATTTTTGCGGTCGAAGATCAGGGTTTGTGTAAAACTTTAAATGGGATATTGCATGTTTGTTTTGTTTTTATGTATGTGTGTATATATATATATATATATATGTATATATTTTATATATATATAAAATATGTATATATATAAATTATATATATATATATATATATATATATATATATATATATATATATATATATATATATATATATATATATATATATATATATATATATATATATATATATATGTTGAGAGGGTGTAGACACATAGTTAACCCTTTGCATAATTTCCCATCTTAAATGTAACTTCTCATTTTTTTTTCCTATACTCTTTTAGCTACAGCAAAATAGATTTTCATCCGTTATCTTAATTGCCTTGAACAAAATTATATATTTTCAGCCTCGGGGTCCTTCAGTGTTGCAGAATTCAATTTTAATTTTAATCGAAAGAGCAGACTGCAAGAAATCCCATTATCGATAAGTATATTCAGCTGCAATTCTGGGAGTTAGATAATTGAATCATTTTGAATTTGGATAGTGTTCCTTATCAACGAGGTATTAAAACTTCAGCCCAACGTTTATAATGAACTGTCATTTATTTTTGTTACTTGATTTGGTATACCCACATACACACATATATATATGGGTGTGTTTTTATACATATGCATATATATATATACATTATAGATTATATATGTACTGTACATTTTATATAGATATATATATATATATATATATATATATATATATATATATATATATATATATATATATATATATAAAACACTGGTAATCTTCTTAGACTCGAAGATTGAGAACATCCAGAAAGGCCAGCTTTCCGTTAGTCTCTGTTTCTGACGTAAATGTAGTATTTTCATGCTTCGAGTTTAAATACTCTAGAAACGAAGGAATGTGAGTGGGGGATCTGAAAATTTAAAGAGTGTCATCTACATAGCGATTTATATATATGTGTATATATATATACATATGTATATGTCACTTGCCATTTGCCCATATTTTACAAGACGTGATCAGGAATACAGAAGTATTCGAAATACTGTATAAGGTTGCAAAGTGTATATCGTGTTTTTATGGACCTATTTTCGTGGTGCACTGTGAGATTACGAGGATAGACATTCATATATATATATATATATATATATATATATATATATATATATATATATATATATATATATATATATATATATATATGCGTTTGAATTTAGTGTACCATCAAACCAAACACCACACAACAACACTCGTTAACGTTGAATCCCTCGAATACTAATTTCGAAACTAGTAACATTGTACAGATTTTTTTTCTTAGACAAAAAAAAAAAGCTTCAACATTCTTGGAATTCCACATGATCACCATTTAAAAATCTCATCCCACTGACTACAGGCGTTGCATAATGCTTATTTTTTCCCTTCCTCTTCCTCTTCTTCTTCTGTAGCTTTTTCATAACGAGTAGACGTTTCCTCGGGAGAACACGGAAATGGCTGTTGTTTTACTCCGAAGAATCCCATGAGTGAATCGGGAACAAAAACAATTTCCTGAATAGATTTCTCCGCTTCCTTCTCACTTGTCGTAAAATGAATTGTTCACACACACGTTACTTCGTCTAATGAGAATCTGAAGGGATATGCAGACACCTAGATAATGCAGCTGAGAGAATGCAGGAACTCATACGCCCAAACACACGCATGTTACTGTCAGTTCTCTCTTGTTCGCGGTTAGGCCTAACAAAGTTAGTGGCCTAGTACCACCTAATACATTACATACTGTACGTGTTGAACACAAACACACCCACACACACACGCATAGTACGTGCATTAGTTTGTTGAATAATATACCTGGCGTTGCTCTTTTGTTTTTGGATGGAACTCGGAGTCATTCCTATAGAATGGATGTGCTACGGTCTAGACTAAGAGTAAGGGTAGACCGTGGGATGAGCTCACCCGCTTGAATGATGACGAGCTGTCGTTTGTATCGGAGTCAGTCCATCACGAAACCATTTGGAGACCTCGGGGTTCTCTCCCATTTGCTGTGAATTTCATGCACAGCTGCTGTTTGCCTTAACAGCATTTTCATAGTTTTATTCAGTATGGATTCGTTGTTACAGAATGAATAAAGCAGATAGTTCACCGTGACACATGGGCCTTGCAGAAGTAACTGACGAGGGAAAGGAGTTTTATTCGACTAGAGAATGGCCACAGGCCATTTAGTACTATATTCGCTCGAGTAATGAAAATAAATTGGAAATAATTATATATTTAGACGTAGTTTTAATACTTCATTCAGAGGAACCGTTATCCAGATTTTAATATGGTTTAATTATATATCTATTCCCAAGAGTTGCAATTGAATATGTTTGTCTATAATGGTATTTCTAGAGGCCTTTTCTTTCAGTCGAAAGCGCATATTATATAATCTGCAACATTAAAGGATATCGAGGCTGAAATATTGTTTTGTTCTAAATGCATGATATTTCAATAAAAAAAAAACCTTTGAATGCCCTTCTTGGAAACCTGTAGCTGAATGTTTTTGTCGCAAAGGAAATCATAAATAATTGCGCGAAAATTATCTAAGTAAAATGCTTTTTACTCTGGCTACAAAACTGTAAAAAATAATCGATGCATGAGCATTAATGTATGCAAGTGTGTGTGTGTGTGTGTGAAAAGTTATTTATACTATGGGACGCCATGCCAAGGATTAGGCTAATATTAATATATATATATATATATATATATATATATATATATATATATATATATATATATATATATATATATCTGAACATAAAATCATACAGTATACACAATGCACACACACACACACAAGGGGGAGATATATATATATATATATATATATATATATATATATATATATATATATATATATATATATATATATATATATATATATATATATATATATATGCGTGTGTGTGCGCATGTGGAACAACTACCTAAAGGTTTCACGCTTACTCTGGTTTTTGACCGGAAAAGAGTCTTTCAAGTAAGTTTAGATTAACCGAAACCCAAGGGTAAATTTTCCCTTTTCTTTAATTAAGACGAAAAATCAGAATGAAAAAGCATCGGGAACGGCTGATGTATGAGAATGTTAGAATGCTGTTTATTTTAATGCGAGCGGCTTGTATTCATTTACATATGATTGTTAAATAACATCTCTTCAGAAGTCTCTAAGATAATATCAGAGGCTTCGTTGTTTCTTTAATTACTCATCCGTTCTTGAATAGTGAAAGATTCTTTTCCATTAGTTGACGACGATGGTGAAAGTGAATAACTCCTAAGCCAAGTGTGCAATGATGCGTTATTCACCATCGCCTATTTAGAAAGGACATTTACTCCTTAATTTTTGGAAATGGAGTATAAAATTTAGGCCAAGCGCTGGAACCCATGAGGTCGTACGGTGCTGAAAGAGAAACCAAGTACAGAAGTTTTTAAAGGTGTAACGGGAGGTAGACCTCGCAATTGTTAGGAAAGGGTGAAAAGTAAGTTGGAAGAAGGAGAATATGAACAGGGGTACAGTAAAAGGAATGAAAGGGGTTGCAGCTACGGGCTGAAGGGACGCCACAAAAACCTTAAGTAATGCCTACAGTGCACCGCGTGAGGCTCCGTAATTATGACACTAATTTAGTGCGTAATATTGATGCTGGTTTTACATGATGAAACTAACATCGTTTACTTTTTCGATAAAAGTTACTTTTAAACCAATTTTCTCTTGGGGATGAAAACTATGAATTTTTCTGTGTTTTTATTTTGGTTCCAACAATTTTGAGTTTCATTTCCGTCGTAAATGTCACTTTTAAGTCATTGCCTCCAGCCCGCAAAGAAATGTTTGGAATGTGGGGTTTAGGTCAAGGTCAACAGAAAACGAAGCATCTTGCGACAGACTTCAGAGGAACACTCGTGAGAATTACACCAAAACCAACGTTTAACATGCAAACCAAACTCTACGTAACCCTGCCCCAAGCATGTGGAGCCACACTGGGAAAGAGAAGTTTTTGATCGGGGGAAACAAAAACGACTAAATAGCGCTAAAGTGATGGTAAAGTTTGCACAAAATATAAGAGAAGAGGTTTTGCAGGATATGTCCTAACCTAATCCATCCTAATGTTCCATTTCATACCTGTCTGCCACTGGACCAGCTGTGACCTGGTACACGAATTCTGGCAGTAGTACTCGTAGGGATACATCCTAACCTAACCTAAACTAGGGCGCTTCCTGCTCGCGAACTATCTATTCATGACGGGTTGAGTCAACATGGAGGAAGAGTTGCAGAGGCTACCCACTACTTAGTCATGGTAAAAGTTGTCGGTAAGTACAGATATGTACAACAGAGCAATCAGTCTTCCTGGAAACCTTCGTTTACAGACGGTCCTTCCATCCTGCGTTTGACGTTCCCTGGATCGCCTCTTCCTCCTCCTCCTCCTCCTCCTCCTCCTCCTCCTCCTCCTTCTTCTTCTTCCGCCCTTGAGGACGACACCCGCTCTTCCGTTATGGAATCTCTTGTCTCCGGCAGGAGTGGGGACAGGATTGCCGACAGGGCCGATGCCAACGCGAACAGCGCCGAAGGTGCCCAGACGATCGTCATACCCTGGAATGCATGATGAAGACTCTATTGATCATCTGGAAGCTTGATTTACATAAGTTTCGTTATAACACAGTCCTAACAAAAGTATGTCTCATGAATTATCCAGGCTCATGAGATCTGCCTTCTTACCAATATAAAATTTTTTATTGCTTAGCATTACCTGTTGGCAATTATCCTTCCGTCCACTTCATCGTGTTGAGAACAAAAGCAAAAGACTTATTTACAATGATTTTAGCAAATTTTTTTTAGATAACTCACACATGGATAAACTGACCACAATAATGACCCGTTATTGGGAAGTTTTTAACAAGGTTACACCACTTTGCCAGTTTCCTACTAAGTGCAGATGATCTGGGCTGACTTATCTGCACTAGTCGCCTCCCCCCGCCAATTCTATCATTTAGGTTCAGAAAAATATCACTCACTGGGACCCCAAGTCAAGTAATACCTTAATCTTTATTTTCTTCAGTAAGTATAAGCATTCTCATCTTTTTCAATCCAGAATATCCAATAAATGTCAATTCTCGTGTTAGGGAAGACAGTCCTGTCTACCATTGTCATCTCAGTTACTATCATCCAGCATAAATAAAGAAAAATGGATATCTGACTCACCAAAATATCATTGATATACGGCGACATTATGCTCCCCAATCGAGCCATGACGCTGGACTGCCCGACCGCCAGAGAGCGGTACCGAGTCGGGAAAAGTTCTGCCGTGTAAATGTAGCAGATGACGAAGGCGGCTGAGATGGCGATCTTTCCCGTCATCGCGAACGTCATCAGCAAGCCGAAAGGCACTGGAATTAATTACGAATGTTACTGACAAACGAAAGGCATTGTAATTAATTACAGATGTTACTGGCAAACTGGAAGGCACTATAAGTAGGCTAATTACAGATGTTACTGGGAAACCGGAAGGCATTATAATTAATTACAGATGTTACTGACAAGCCGAAAGGCACTGTAATCAATCACGGATGTTACTGACTAACTGAATGGCACTATAATTAATTATGGATGTTATTGACAGAACGAATAGCACTCTTATTAATTACGGATGTTATTGGCAAACAGAAAGGCACTGCGATTAATTACGGATGTTATTAGTAAACAGAAAGGCAATGCAATTAATTACGGATGTTATTGGCAAACAGAAAGGCAATGCAATTAATTACAGATGTTATTGGCAAACAGAAAGGCAATGTAATCAATCACGGATGTCATTATCAATGCAAGAGACACTGTAATTAATTATATATAGTATTTGAATAGCTAATAGGTCTTATATTCATTACGGTACCAATAGGTGACATTTCTCAAATCCCTCAGAGATTGTTTGACACTAGAAGGTACTGCTTATAATTAAATCATTTAGTCAATCTTGTATTTGGTGTCTCAAAATATGATTTGGCTCAATTCTGCCACATAACAATTAAAGAAGTGTTAATCGACCTTAAACAAACCTGTTAGCATCGCAAAGATTCACTGTAACTCTGTGCAAAGAATCAAATTAATGGTTTGTTCCCCATTACCTTCATCCATAGAAGCTACGAGGATAGCCAAGATGCAGATAGCCACGCCGGACGCCCAGAAACAAATGGCTAAGCTGATTCTCCTGCCGATGTAGACCATCAGGACCCACGAAATTGGGTAACAAGGAATCTCGACTAAGCTCCCAAGGGCCACGTACAGGTAAGGGTCGGTGCTGGAAGGCGGAGAAAGAAGTCGTGACATTTATCGAGGATTTTTGTTACATGCTTCTGTTTAACTTGACCATCTGTCTGTCCTGATATCTTGTAACTCAATTTTCGACCTGCTCCCTTCATCAAATGGACTTGAAATTTTGCATGGTTACTCAATTCCTGTGACAGTACAACGTTACGTGATCATAGGTCAGCAGTGACCTCTAGTGACCCTACAGCGACCTCTCCCAGTATCTCAGGATTTATATTATTATTATTATTATTATTATTATTATTATTATTATTATTATTATTATTATTATTATTATTATTATTCAGAAGATGAACCCCTATTCATATGGAACAAGCTCACAGGGGCATTTGACTTGACAATCAAGCTTCCAAAGAATATGGTGTTCATTAGAAAAAAGTAACAGAAAATAGTGAGAAATACAGAAAGAAATGATCTCTTATTAAGTGAATGTGAAATGAAAGCTACTCAGCACCCTTTAGCAAAAATGTAAATAATATATAAAAACTACTTCACACTTTGTAGAAAAGTAGATAAACTGAAAATACTCATGAAAATATCAAGTATTAGTGACACAAAAGAGTCAAGACGCCATGGAAAAATGACTTGACAAACTGGTCTTCTCCAGTTCACTAGTGTCGCCATGTTGAATAGCTGTTAGTAGTAGTAAATGGGATATGCCTTTGAAACGGCACCCCATCTCGTTCAGTTTCTCCTTTGCCAGGGCTTGGTTAATAATCAAGGGCTCTTCTTACCTAAGGTTGTCTGAGTTCAAGGAGATGCCATAGTACACCATAGAAACAGTGCACCAGCAGAAGTAGCTAATTAAGATTTTCGCCCTGTGTTCTCGCTTCAGTAGCAGGATGAAATATTCCTTGACATTTCTGACGATTCGTTGAGATAAGGCCTCTTCACTTTTGGGTTCCCTCTGGAAGAGCAATGTTATATATATATATATATATATATATATATATATATATATATATATATATATATATATATATATATATATATATATATATATATATATATATATATATATATATATATATATATATATTATATATATATATATATATATATATATATATATATATATTTAAAGGACACATATATGCATTTCATAGCTTCAATGCTTTAAGATGTTATCGTGGAAGATTCGGTGTAAGAGTGAACTAGGGCGAGAGATTGGATGCAAAATCTTTGTATTCAGCAAATAGTTTGATTCCTCAGCTCTCTGCGCGAGAAGCTCAGCAATATTGGCGATCAGGTGATCTCTGGAGCGTTATGTATATTCGTGAGTACGTGCGTTACTTTGATCTAGATTATGCCAAAATCTGCCCTAAAAGTGAGTTTGATCGTTCATTAACGTGATAGAACTGCAGTTGTCCAGTCATAGCTTTGGAGTGGTTCCAGGCTTTGAAAATCGGCAGATAAGGTAGAGTCTCAAATCTCTGTTTTTATGGGAGAAAATTGAACTTGTGATTTTTACCATGACTTTCTAATCATTATGAACTTACGAATTGGTGTGGGAAATTTAATATGAATATTCATACCTCTTTTATATTATTATTTGGTTATGTTACGTTTGCCATATCTTGGCTATGCATTTTACACTTTCCATTATTGTGTTTTGTATTTCCTATATTTTTGGGAGTTTTCTATCATGTTTAATTCTTTCGACAGATGTCTGTGGACTTGTTCGAATAACATGTGGAATTGTGGTAGACTGTTTTTTTTGACATGACTTTTAAATTGATTTGTCTATGTGAGATTTTGGGGATTTTGAACCTTTTTCAGGCTTTTTCTGATTAGCCATAAAAACAAGTGAGACTTTTTAATCAAATTTGCTACTAACTGGAATCAGCATAATCACAATCTCACTTCTGAGCTTTACAGAATAACATTTAAGGAATAATACACATCCTTCATCTTAAACTATAGTACATTCACATCAGCCGTGCATTTGGTGCCTAGCGCCGTCCCTTAAGACGCTCCTGATTGGCTAGTGGTCAGCCAATCACAGCGCTGGAAAATGGCCAGTCTGCAGTCTCTCTCAAAGCGGCAGAGAGTGAACATCTCTGCTCCGACACCTGAGGAACATGTCTTTCAAAAGTTATAACTTTCATTACACCCCAGTTTTACCCAAAGAATAGTAGTGTTTCCCAATTTCATCACTAAACATGTCAAGCCAATGGTTGAAGGATTATAATGATATATGAATTATTATTTACTTCAGTAAACTTAATGGTAAGATATTTGGTAGTGAAATAAACAAGAAATTTTTAAAGATAAAATGTATTCTTTCATTCCTTACATGGCATCGCAGTGCATTCATCATTCATCGTCTTGTGTCTCATAAAATTTCGTAGCTTAAATGTCATGGATGGCAGTGCTACCTAAAAAGTATAGGTAGGGCTATTAATATGAAAAAAACAAGCACGCAGACTATAGCCTATCCCGGGCAACATTCCTTACTTCTAGAGGAATCTCTTGCTTTCACCATTTTCCAGCGCTGTGATTGGCTGACCACTAGCCAATCAGGAGCGTCGTAAGGGACGGCGCTAGGCACCAAATGCACGGCTGATGTGAATGTAGTATAATAATTATTATTTTGCTAACACTATCTTCATATTGGTATGTTGATTAAGCGAATGCCGGAGATGTTGAATCTACGACACTCAGAGAAGCTCTTCAAAATAGACCAATTGCCTCTTCTGTTAGTTCATATTCCCCTCTGCAATTATTTTGCCAGAACAAAAGATACAGTTCTTACCGGAGGTGCCATCTTCTTCATGGAAATGACAACAGCCTTTGAGGGCGGAAAGGCGCGACCGTTTATTCTGGCAACCCTCGAGAAAATCTGCTCGGCTTCTTCGTACCGGCCTTGAGACATCAGCCAGCGCGGTGATTCCAATATGACCCTGTGAATGGAACGTTTGGCTTATTTTCATCAAAATTTTAAAGAATACTTGTCATTATTGTCACCCTAGTGGTGCATGCGTTGATGAACATTGTTCTACAAGATGACAGTGATATCAGTGGCTTAAGAAGGAAGAAATAGCAATCAAGATTCTTAACATGAAAAACTGTACGCATCACGTCTCACCAGTAATATGCAATGGGCAGAAGCAAAGGGACTGTGTAGGCCACCTGCATCCACCTCCACGGTCTGATGAGATAGGCGATGCCGGGCACTACCAAAAATCCGATTGCCCAAGGAATACCGCCTATGCTTCCAAAAAAGGATCGTTGGCTGTGGGAGCACACTTCCACCGCTGAAAAGTACTGCGTCTAAGGTAACTGGACATGATTCATATTGTTCATACAATCATTCAAGATTATCAGTATCTCAAAATTAAATGTAGTGACAATGTCTGATATTTTGCCCCGAAAGTTGACGCAACCTAGCCAATATTTGCAACATATTGTTATCAGTTTTACTATATACTGGTCCTAGGCTCAACAACCGTTAGTCTAAACTTACAGTTTACCCCTACAGACTACTTTTGTTGCACAAATAAAAACATATGGACACAAACTACATTTTATGGCAAAGAAATAATCCACTGATCTCAAGCAGACGTCAATTGGAAGATGATGAGACCCATTTCATTTTGCTTCTGAACCTTCCCTTTCTTATCAGTTCAGCCCAACCCTTTCCCTTTGCCCATTCTCGTCTGCGTTATAGGCCTAGGATAGTTAAAAAGAAAACTCATAATTCGTGCAGAATTTACCATACAAAAAGCATCCTGTGTAATAGCCGATGCCGAAGAAGGCGACTGCAATTCTGAGGAGAATGTAAAAGGAATACACGGGAGAAAACGCTGCTCCCAAGGCACACACGAAACTCAGGGCTGAGCAGACAAGTATGACGGGTCTACGGCCATACCTGCAATGACACGAGAGAGGCAAAGACAGACACGTGTAGAAACGAGGCACGAACATCTCCAACATTTCAGCCATTTAAGTTATTATTTCACTAAGATTATGATTTAATAGTTCTCACTTAGCCATGAAGTACGGAAATATCAGGTCTCCCAGAAGGATCCCAAACTGGGCTGCAGACTGAGTCGATGAGTAGAGAGCTCTGCTCTCGCACACCAGATCCCACTGACCGGTGAGAAAGAGAAGGAAAGTGTACCTATAAACTTTTGAAAATGGATGATTATTCAGTAAAGGGCCTTCATTTATAAAGACAGAATTCGTCCAGAGATTTAGAAGCTCATTACAGTGCTGTATTCAACTAAAGACAAACTTTGCTCAAATAGGAATAGCTACAACTTACATGATCATTTGTTGGGCCGCATTCTTCCGTACTTGTCATACGCATCGACTTCACAAACAGGGACACAAACATACACACATCCACATATTTCAAGTAATCGTTATAATCTGATGTGAAAGTAGACAATACAGCTATCTTTAGAGGACTTTGCAGTCAACACTTGAAGACTTATGGCCTTTAGACGACTTGAAAACTTCTAACAAAAAATTATGGGAATAAATAGTGCAAAGTAAAACAAGTATACCAAAGTAGCTTATCGATTGAAGAAAATGCTACTTTTATTAGTACTACTACCAATAATGATGTCCATAGTATGACTACTAATAAAGTGCTTGGTACGACTACTAATAATGTGCTTAGTATACCTTGCAATAATGATGCCCTTAATACGGCTACTAATAATGATGTATTTAGTATGACTACTAGTAATGATGCCCTCATCACTAATAATGATGTCCTTAGTACAACTGCTAATAATGATGTCCTCAGTACGACTACTAATAGTGATGTCCTCAGTACGACTACTAATAATGATGTCCTCAGTACGACTGCTAATAATGATGTTCTTAGCACTAATGCTAATAATGATGTCCTTAGTGCGACTACTGTACTAATAACGATGTCCTTTGTACAGCTACTAATATTGATTTCATTACAACTGCTAGTAATGATGTCCGTAGTACAACTACCTATAATGATGTCCATAGTACCCTTAGTACAACTACTAACAATAAAGTCCATTGTACGACTGCTTGTAATGATGACCTTAGTACAACTACTAATAATGATGTCCTTCGTACAACTACTGAAAATAATGTCCTTAGTATTACAACTAATAATGATGTCCTTAGTATGACTACCTCTAATGATGTCCTCAGTACCCTTAGCATGACTGCTAATAATGATGTCTTTATTATGACTACTTATAATGATGTCCCTAGTCCTTAGTACGACTACTAACAGTGATGTCCTTAGTACCACTTGTAGTAATGATGTCATGAAAGGTACCGGTAAAAGCTGAATAACGTTGCTCAAATTGTAATTCTTTTGAGCCACATTACCTCGGCGACGAGCGTCAGGCTGTAATGGCTGACGTTGAAGTCTCGAGACTGACAGTAAATGGGGCTTCCGTCCCCGATGGAGATCGAATCCCGGTTTTCCATGGCGGCTTCGTAGCCGAGTTCGACAGCTTTCGTGTAGTTAAAGTTGTAGAATTTGCAGTTTTTCTCGTCTGTGTCGTTGCTGTGAAAAGGAAAAACCAACATATAATGATAACTTACATTTTCATGCAGGAATTGAGAAGGAAAACAATTTGCTGAAACTAATCACAGTACTACCTCTAACAAAGGCTAATGCACCTGTAAGTTTATAAGCAAATGACTTCAGAAT
The DNA here is from genome assembly GCF_040412425.1 of Macrobrachium rosenbergii. Taxonomy (NCBI): domain Eukaryota; kingdom Metazoa; phylum Arthropoda; class Malacostraca; order Decapoda; family Palaemonidae; genus Macrobrachium; species Macrobrachium rosenbergii. The sequence continues at coordinate 31,930,246 of NC_089768.1, forward strand.
GGATGGAAGCAGGAAAGAAAGGAATGGATGGAACATCACCCAGACTGAGATTTAACGAATCAGGAAAACAGCGGCAAGGAGAATATTCCAAAGATTTATCAGTAGAGAAAATGAGAATTAATATAGACTGAGCATATCAGTCCGGTTAAGAAGATAGACTAAGGCCGCTTTCACACGTATCGACTTTACGCCGTCCGCCGTCCACGGCACGACGTCGTCCTCTCAAATAACCATGGATGTCTATGGACGCCACACATATCGACTGACGCCACCGTTGACCGGCCGCCGTTTTCAACGGCGCCCATTTGGAAACGGCACGCGGCGTCGCGCCATCGACGGCGTGAAATGTACACAGGTCTCTATGGACATGTTCACGTGACGGGTTCCGCCGTCTGTACTGGACGGCTCGAGTCGCGACACTACTTTAGTTGTTTCCTGACCACAGATGTCTGCATAGTATTGCTCGCCAGTCAGAATGGAAGACGTTAACATAGACGTTGAATTGTTGATTAGCCTGGTTCAAGAGAGGCCTGTTCTCTGGGACAAAAGCCTTGAAGCATACAAGTCCAAGACTGAAACTACTGCAGCATGGAGGGAAATCTGCAATCACCTGAACCCGGACTTTGAGTCTATGAGCGGCGATGCAAAGAACAAATTCTTTACTCATTATGAAGTAGTTGAAAAACTGTTTTGCATCCCTTCTGAGTTCCTCATAAAGTGTCACAAAAGCTCCAACCACTGGTCTGGCAACATTGATATTATGGACCCACTTTCTGCCGTGTGAACGATGTTTTTTTTTTTAGATATAAGTAATATAGGTAGAGCAAGTGGTCCTGTGTGTCCATGATGAAAGACTGGAAGCAACTGGCAGGTGGACGGCACAGGTCGTCCGTTGCATGGATCCGCCATCAACACAACGGCGCTCTCTCTGGAATGCAAGACGGCGGACAGCGATAAAAGTCGATACGTGTGAAAGCGGCCTAAGGAAGAGTCATTCCAAAACGTAGGTCATTATTATTATTATTATTATTATTATTATTATTATTATTATTATTATTATTATTATTATTCAGAAGATGAAACCTATTCATATGGAACAAGCCCACAGGGTCCACTGACTTGAACTTCAAGTTTCCAAAGAATATTAAGGTGTTCATTAGGAAGAAGTAAGAGGAAGCCGAGGGAAATACAGATAGAAGAGATCCCATTTATTTAAAAAATTAATAAATTAACAAATAGATAGAAATGTATTAAAATGCAAGAGGAACAGCATTAGGGCAGTAATGCATTGCACCTTCGCTTGAACTTCTGAAGTTCCAATTGCACGACAACTCTGGGAGGCTGTTCCACAGTCCAACTTTGCGAGGAATAAAGGACCTCTGGAACTGAGAAGTTCGACAGCGAAACACATTTACCACATATTGGTGCTGCTGTTCAGCGAATCTGGTTGCTCTCGGCATATAAAGGGAATCAGGGATCAATTGTGAATGTGAAAGACCTCTGTTGAAATACAGCTTATGAAAAAGTGGCAAACAAGAGGCCATCAGTTGATGGTCCAAGTCATAACTACTGCTATCAAGAAACAGAAACCTACCACCAAGAACCACTGCATCTAAAAGAGATAAATCTCTGGCAGAAGCAGACATCCACACTGGAGAAGAACAGTATTCTAGTAAACGAAGGACAAGTGACGTAAAACAGGTTGCATTGATTTTATCACCATTATAAATATATGGGGCCTTATAAACAGTACCTAACTTTTGCATGGCATTTGCTGAAACTTTCATTAGATGTTTCTCAAAAGCTAGGTGTGAGTCAGAAGGTTACACTTAGAATAGTTAAAGCTTCAGACTTGTTCAGCAAAGTTCCATCCAGCTGGAGGTGAGGCTGGGGTGGGAAATCTGTACGAGATCTAATCAATAGTGTTTTTGCTCAACTGGAGTTCAGCCTCATAACCCACCGACTACACCATTCCCTGATCCGGTTTATGTCCCTACTGAGGCTGAGGGTAGCTTCATTTCTCAAAAGTGGAGACTTTACTGCACCCACAGGTGTTGCATCATCAGTGTACTGAACAATCTTGTTTTCCAGCCCAACAACCATGTCACTTGTATAAACTGAAAATAACAATGGACCAAGAACACTGCCCCGTGGAACTCCAGACACAATAGGTGTTGGTTCACCAAAGATCCCGTCCATAGCAACTTGCTGCTGCCTACCTGTAAGGAAATCTCGAAGTAATCCTAAAACATATCCACCCACTCCAAGATCTTGAAGTTTATAAATAAGTGCCTTGTGATTTACTAAATCGAAAGCAGCACTAAAATCTATGAATTACTCTGCACTCAAAACCCTTATCAAGGTTCCCTTGCAAATGGTATGTCAAGTCTAGAAGAGCATTGAAGGTACCTAACAGCTTCCTATTTACATATTGACTATCAGCTAACAGTCCTTTAGATTCCACATACTTATATAGTGGCTTAAAAATAAGTTTTTCAGCAACTTTGGAGAGCACAGGGAGAATAGAGATTGGCCTGTAGTTACTGCAGTCTGCAGGAATGCCACTCTTTGGAACAGGAGCTGTAGTATTAAGCTGGCTCTCAGCCCCAAAGATACTACGTCAGCATAAAAATCTATAGAATCTACTAAACTTGGGAAACAACACGCTAGAAACTCTTTTAAAAATACAAAGGGAAGAAATTCATCAGGGTCTTCTCCACCCCAGACATCAAGATTATCCAGAATTTTCTTAACATCCCTGGAGCAAAATGCAAATTTTGTAAGAAGAGGTTCAAGATGACAAGTATCAGGGAGAGGGACATCCTCAGCTGATTGCTTAACTTCAAAAGCTTGATGAAGCAGTTCAGCCTTTTCCCTAGAGCCAGTAAGCGATCTACCATCATCTGTTAGTAGCGGTGGAATGGAAGGCGAGCATGACCCAAAGACATATGATACCAATTTGGTCCACCACAAATGAGGTTGAGTAATTCCTTCAAGTTTCCTCTTCAAGGAATTATTGTAATTTCTCTCGGCTGTATGGTAAGTTCTATTCGCAGCACGGTGAGACTCGACAAAAATTGTGTAATTTTCATTTGAAGTGCCTGACAAGCTTCAATAATGCGATCCCAATTGGCTCTGGATTTCAACAAGTCCGTTTTTCCATTACTGGAATTAGGAATATACTGATTGACAGGTATGTCCATCTCAATGGCGAAATTATCAGAAGTGCCTATATATTCACAATCTTTGGACTTCACAATAGCTGGAACGTCTGTAAATACGAGGTCTAATCTACTACCAGTATGTGGGTTCCTCATCTAGCTGGGCAAAATCATAGGATACACAGAACTCAAGAGCAGACTGGCCATGTTGATCTGTGGAATTTGAATCTAGCCACTCACTGTGCTTTGCATTACAGTCTCCACTAATAATGAATGAAGCTTTTGAATCCTGTGACTGAGCCATACTAATCCTCTCCAAAGGACAGTCATATATAGAATCGTCAATATTTGGATTACGATAAACACCAAATACATAAACATTGTAGGATTTACTGAAAATTTTTAAACAAAGAACTTCATGGCAACTACACTCCAATTTTTCTGACAATAAATAAGTCGTCCAGACTTGGTGTATACAGTCATACCTTGCACGTGTGGGATGTTATGACGATAAATAAAGTTAGGGCCATTAAAGCCTGGGATTAAAAACTCGACCTTTGACTTGTTACTACTTACAAGCTTCTCAGATAAAAACGTGTCATCGGAGTAAAACAGCTACACAGTAGCTTGAACAACTCGAACACTGAAACTGTTAATAGAACAGAGAGGTCGAACTACATTTGTGACTAACGGAGGCAATGAAATATTGGACGAGGAACTTTTCAGAAAATTATTACAAGTCGAGATTATTCCTCAGCGGTATTACACTTGACTAACTTCTGCTCCCAGTATTAGATCTAATATATGAAAAAGAAAACAACCCAGAATGAACGCACGCACTGAGTGATGTATAGAAGATGAAGAAAATTGAATCGTGGCCAGAGATGCTGAGTTGAGAAATGGTTTGCATGAGTTCTCTGACTGAGGATAAAATAAGTTGGAAAGACTCCTTACTAACCTTGATAGTGGAATGGCTAGAGCTCTGATCTGTTGTTGTGTCCAGTTGGCTTCTGTCAGTGGTACAACATGGCACCAGTGTTCTGGTGTATCGCCAAGGAATTGGTAAGTGACTGTTTGAAGTGGGAGAATGAAAAAAACTGAAAGAAATGTAAATGATTCTGTCAGTAAATTAGTGGCGGATGCTCCTATCAAGAAAAGAGACTGTCCAACAACTGAAAGAATATGTGCAAAGTTTTATTAAAACAGACCCAGTCACTTTCTAAAGAACCGGATATGGAAATCTTTTGAAAGGAATATTTACCCATACAGCTAAATACCAACGCTGTTATGTTCCATCGTCCATTGGGGTTAATTATTTCCAGCAAATCTTCGAATTCAGAGACCCCAGCTACTCCACCATGTTCATCTAACTTGAATGTTTCTGATGTTCCATGTTTCCCTTGGTATGCCAGGTCTGTGAGAGCCACTTCTACGCCTGTCGTCCTTTCATTAACAACATTCTTTGAGCGAATGTCGTCTTCCATATCTGACGCTCTGAAAGTGGTAGAAATAACGACTTTAACACATCTTTCCAGTCCCAATAATGTTTCTAGACCTAGGCTGTGCCGATGTAAACGATAAGGTGTCCATAAATGTCTAAGCGTTTTCCCTAAAATGCATTAGATCTGGACATGCTTGTTTTGGAAAACTACGTACAGCCATTCTGGAAAGACCGGGCACACTTTTCAGTGCCTTTCGGACAAGAGTTTACAAAATAGTAACTGGCAACTTTCACCAGGCCATCCCTCACGTGATATCCCTCAGACTGTCTCCAAGTCATATGTAGCCTACTACAGGAAAAAGTAGACTCATAGAGGAGATAATGAACGCGCTGTTTTATTATCACCAAATTTCTTTCTAATTTACCTTTTATTCTTATTGGTTTTAGCAGATGCTAATATTATAACAGAGAGAGAGAGAGAGAGTTTTTGGTAATGTATAAGCTGAGCTGCTTACTTCTCTTAAAGTAAATTCCCATTCTCTGACCATAATCATATGTATTTGTTTGCTCAGCATTCCTGCGCCTAACTACAACACTGTCCTTTAAGATATTACGTAAATGATGTATTAAGACATTACGTAAATGATGTAATGAATATAATATGAATAAAAATATTTATCAGTACCTAGCAACGGGACCTACAGCCTACTGTGGAATCCGAGCCACATTAAGATGAGAACTGAATTTGTATCACCAAAAATAAATTCCTCTAATTCTTCATTGACCGGTCGGAGAGTCGAACTCTGGGCCAACAGCGTGCTAGCTGAGAGCTCTGCCCACCCCTCCAACGAAGAACTAGCCCTATTATGTTGCTTATAGAGAAATTAATGTAAATAAATAAGTAGATAAATGAACCAATGAGTGCAGTGCATAACCAAAGCATTACTGCATAAATATACGAAATATAGTAGAATTTAAAGATCTGTGCGCCTCCATAACCCCAAATACTTTCAATTAGATGAAAATTGAATGACTTCTTGAGACACTGAGAAATAACATATCAAAAGTCACCATTAACCCATCCTGAGCGACATTAAATTCTCAAAAAAAAAAAAAAAAGAATCTGTGCTTTTTTCTCTACAAGTGATAGTTTTATAGATATATCAAATTTTTAGAGTGCCTTAGAAAATACTGGTAATTTTTTCCACACCACCAAGGTAGGGTACATAGGCGCGCTTTTTGTTTTAATGTGGTATCCCCTTGAGGCCTAATCCACAAATATGTCTTCTCACTTCTCTGTCACACGCTTAGTTCTTAGGCTAAAAATTTTATCTTCTTGCCCGGACTTTCCAGAGTGGCTATTCCACTGAACATCGTGGCAGGATCGAAAGTTGCTTCAACGGATGAAGAGAGTTGCTTAGAATTCAGTCTTCCGTCTACTCACATTGATATTAATCTGCGCTGGACAGAAATTAATGGGAGGAGAGACACGTTTTGTCGCCACAGTGGATGGATGGTAGATTGAGCAGTTGTTTCTTTAAAGTAGGATAAAACTGCCAGCCTGCAATAGACCTAGCTCAGCAATCTCACGCACGCACGCGCTCACACACACACACTTAGACACGCTTATATATACTATATATATAATATAAGTCAAACGAAACATATAATATATATATATATATATATATGCATATATATATCTTGAAAAAATCAAACGAAAACACGTAAACGCATATAGTCTTTGATTTAAATATGTCTCCAACATGAAAAATTCAACAGGTTAAGAACCATCAAACTGTTCATGAATAATTTGATTTAAAGAACATTTAAACAGTGGTTTTAAAACCGGTCTGCTATCACTGTGCATGAATAATAATGAGGTTACTTTTTCATAAATAACTGCAGATTTCCGTGTATTCTGGTCACTTTCACAACAATGAAAGAATTTAGGTCTATGCTTAGAACTGTACCTACGAATAAACTTAGGCTTATGAAACGGTGAAATCTCCCTGGCAAGTTCACGGGCTATGTTAAAAACATTTTCAAACGAAAGATTCAGTAAAGTGACTGAAACAATACACTTGTGATATCACGGAACTTATTTTCCTATAATGCAGTGACTCAGCGCACCACAGAACCCCACTTTAGAGTTGCTCATGCGAGCCCATCATCATCACTTTACCATCAACCTCCTGTCGACCTAATCTGAAGCGACTGCAACATTTCAGCACAGTTTTCCCTTTAATTTCAGGAAACTATGACACCAGATTTATCAAGCACACCACACCAACACTTGCTTACCTGACTGAGGAAAGTTGTTTACCTGACTGAGGAAAGTGTCAAACCAACAGAGGAACTCCCAGTATCCTACGGCGAATGCAATGGTCGGTTGACAGTTTTGTATATTTGGTTTTATTATTTTTTTTTCGTTCCTGGAATAATCAAGAAAAATAAAAAGTTTCCCTTCTGTCGAGTGTACGAGTCTTTCGTACACTTTCTGATTTCCTATTTGCCCTCTGTGACATCATTAAAGTAGAGAATAAATTAGCGCAGATATACCTTCCTTGATAACTCCCCAACAATAGACGCCCATGAGGGCTGACCTCGCAAGTTTTTGCTCTCATGCGCAGTTGTGAGAGGTGGAAGGTGCGATGAGACTAAAATAATTCGTAGCAGAGTATGACTAAACGGCAAATATAAGATTTAACCCAGACAGGAAATCTTAGGTCCAAGTGGCTGAACAGTGACGCTCGCTTTTGTAAGATAATGCGTGATTTTCCAACATTTTGCTGCCGGGCCGGTAGACACTCGCTACGCCGCTTGGAGTTCTGTCATAGAAAAGGTAAAAGTTGCTGGCAAACATTGTTTTTTTCATGAATTTTATATATGTATTTTATCGCCGGGTCGCCATGTGGACCCTAAATTTCCTTTAATGTTATGAAAGTGCATCATGGTGAATTTTTTTTACAGTTTTTTTTTCAACTATGGAATAGTTTTTTTGAGTTGAAACAAAAAACTAATACTTCTAATGCGAAATAAATTTCAGTTGTGTATATTTTTTATATTATTTCCTACCGCTGCTCCAACGGGACCTATTTATCGATGCACATAATTATGCCACCCAACCCCAAGTCCCTGGGCCATCTGGTGCACCCTCCCTTGATCTTCATTCCAACCTGGCTAACTGCAGAGAGAGAGAGAGAGAGTTCAGATATTATATATTCATTATATTTATATATATATATATATATATATATATATATATATATATATGTGTGTGTGTGTGTGACAAAAATGAGAGGCAGCCATTCAATTTATAGTATTCAGCACTAAAAAAAAAAAAATTGAATAGAACATAAAAAATAAAAAATATATGTATAAAAAGCACAAAGGTCCTCAGAACATCTTCTTCTTACTAATAATATCCCTTCTATACCAAGAATTTATTCCAAGCAAAATATCTGTAGTAACTTGATGGCATTGCGGACAATGTACCGGAAGGTACCAATAATCGGTCATTTTCGATATTTTTTTTACTTCAGGTCTGTGTCATCGTTTTTCAAGAAGATTATACCTTTTAGTTGCCGAAGAAGCCGTATTTTTTTCTTGTACATAATAATTTTCATATATAGCCCTTTCAAAATAACCATTCATATTTTGTATATACCATCTTTTTCTATATTTAATTATCAAAATTCAGCATCTTAATAACTTTGTCTGTACATAGTTTTTTCAACTCGGGAATAATTTTTCTTTAAGTTCCATACTTGTAATACGAAATAAATTTCAGTTGTATATATTTTTTTAGCATATCCTACCGCTACTCCAACTGGACCCCAGATTTCAATCCACGTATCTATGATTGAAGGATTCCTGTCTAGGGTTAACAACCAAGTTATCATAATTTTAGATGCAGTTATCTTTCTTTTTGGCAATATTAACTTAAGAACGACGAACTGTTCCTTCTCCTGTAAGAATACGTTTGGAACCCCTCTCCAAAAACAAGTTTCAGGCGTGTGTTTCCAGGAGAGAGAGAGAGAGCGACTGGTTGTCAAATCTGCTCACGGGGCGACCTTCAGACAACAACGCTTCTGGAAGCCAAGAGCACAAGCACTGCAATACCTATCGTCTATTTTTTAATTCCCTTTAATTTTCGTGCTCTCCTACTCTTTCCTTCACCGTCCTTTCTCCAACTCTTATCAAGACCGTTAATGTCCGTGTATGCTGCGAACTTTTCAGTTAAATGGATTAATAAATAGTTTGCAATAAAACCAAACTAGCAACACCAAGTAGGAAAACGGTGGGTTCACGCACAGCCGTGGCTGACTCAGTGACGTCACGTGCTTTCAGCCCACCTCGCTAACCTTTAGGATTTACGTACAGTAGCGTGCAGTTTTATGCTTGATCTGCGTCAAATTTAAAATCCTATATCAAGAAATATTCTTTGACTAAGAATAATACTAGCTTGCTTCATACATGTAATGAAATAATTTAGGACAAAATCATAGTACTATCGGTAAACAAGTACATCATTTTTGTATATAGTCTAATTTTCCGCTGGTGCTGTTTATAATCAAAGTACCAGTTACATATGAAAGTTATTCTTCATATTAACTGAACTGATTAACAGTCTTTTCCAACTTATTCACACCTTTGGTACTGCATTTGGCCTTTCCTTGAAAATTTAGATATTTTATCCCTAATTGAATTCTACATTTAATTAAAAAAATTCCATCACTTCATCTGGGACGTTAATACGTATTTCATCAAATGTTTCATAAAGAATGGTAATTAAACATTCCCAAATATGGAGCTCATTTGGTTTACAAGGCTTCACAGGAGCTTTTGTAATGGCAATAGATAGTAACCAAACAATACATGAGGAGGTTATAAAAGGTTGTAACAACCGATAAGATTTAAGAGCTTTCTATACGTGAATTCGTATTACTACAGAATATTGATGAAGTTTGTATCGTATCTGGGATAGGGAAAAACTGAATAATGGATGCAGTTTCTTTTTTTTTTTTTTACCGTAATCCTAATGGTAAAGATGACAGTGGAAAGATACTTAAAATAAATGTGTGTCCAGTTGGTAATGGAAAATCTACAAGTTATTTAAAATCCCTGTTATTTCGCTTTTTACTAAGAATATACAAGAATTCTCACTCTGTTTCCCAACCACAGATATCATTAGGGTACAGCACAAAGATGATAAAAACATTGTGGTCACCTTAGCTGAATGGCACAGCGCTTGACTCAAAGTTACTAGGCTCGTATATCTCCCAACCAGCCCCAACAGACTAGTTGAGAAAGCAGAAATATATATATATATATATATATATATATATATATATATATATATATATATATATATATATATATATATATGTGTATGTGTGTGTGTGTCGACGCATATATACGCATAATATAGTTTGAAATATAAGCTTATTTTACGTATTGCTGTAGAGGTATAGCCTGTGACACGCCAGCAAAATATGTACAAAAGCGATTGAAATGGGTTGTCGGTTGCGAAGTGCTAGTGTAAATAAACGACACACTCAAGTAAAGTGTAAGGTATTCAGCGTCCTTGGCAGAGCGCTTTTAACAATAGTTTGAACGTCAGGCATGGAAAATCGAATAGTATAACTTTGGCGTCGACCGGTGAACAGTCTTTGAACGTCGGGGAGTACTCTCACACGAAATGCGTAGGTCTAGGAGACTATGCTATTGGTAAGACCGTCTTGTCTGCAGAGGTAAAGGCTTGCATGTTATCTCCATTTGCTGAAGTTTGTTATACAAAGTGTTAGCCATTTGTGACTTTGGTTAATTGATCTGGCTTTTTAATGTATGACCTGTTTTTCAATTTGCTTACATTGTTGTCAACGCTATTATTTTCTCTTTCAGAAGCGGTGCCTTTTTGGAATTACTACTGATTGATTGAGTTTCACCTGGCATCACCAATTCGGGATTATCCAAAGGAGTCTAGGTATAGTATACAAACGAAACGGTGAGTGTCTTTCAACTTTTATTTTTAAAATTTCCTTGCAAGCTAATCCTCCCCCTCCAGGGGCGGAGCCCCTGGTCGGGGAGGATGTCCTTTCTGACGTACGGTAAGTTCCGTACGTCAGGAGGGGGCTTGCATTTCCTTAGCGTAAGTAAAACCAATATGGTAAATTGCTTATTTGTTCCTCAAACGTATTCAGGGTTTCCTTTATGTAATGGCTTCTGTTGTAACTGTATTCCGTAATTTCAAAACCGTTTCAAGTCAGTACTTTATATATATCAAACTGTAAGGATATAAAATGTAGGATATAAAATGTAGGTTTTTGTTAGACCTTAACCTTTGGTTTTTGGGTCATAAGGCAGTATGTAGCCACGTCATTGAAAACGCATAGAACTTAGGCTGAAAGACTTTCACAACACATTATATAACTGTATTTTTTTCTTTGCAGGTCTAGTGTGTTGCCGAGGGCTAGGACGATACAATGGGAGCAATTGCAAAATCCCCAATCTCCGTGTGTGCACCTGGTGTTGTGCACTAGGCATTACTGAAGGTTCTCTTGCAGCGTCCCTTCGGCTCCTAGCTGCAACACTTTTCGTTTCTTTTACTGTACCTCCTTTTATATTTCGTCCGTCTTACCTACAGCCCTCTTCTAACTATTGATTCATAGTGCAACTGCGAAGTTTTACTCCTGTTGCACTCCCAAACCTTTTACCGTCAATTTCCTTTTGAGCGGTGAATAACTTAATAGGTCCCAGTACGTGACCTTTGGCCTTAATTTTCTATTCAATTCAGATTAATTCAACTGCCCAAGCCAGTTAACTTAAAACTATAGCCTATTTAAGAAAAAATATTCTGAAAACTCACAAGTTTATGAATTCATGTCCTTGCAGGCTTTTTATGCTTTTCAAAACTTGGAAATAGGTTGACACTGGAATACTATATCTTTAAAAAATTACCATTACAGTATTTTTTCTATATTGTGGAACCCTCGGCCTAGGGATAAGTTTATGAACAGATTCTCCTTATTTGAAATTTGACCCAAGTTTGTAATTGGTCTTCAAACTATTTAAGTGGTTGCTCAGTAAGGAACTATCATCAGGGTATTGCAACCGGACCACATTTCAGTGTGAATTACGCAGAGTTAAGGGTCTAAATCAAATATCAGCGGTAACGTAAAGATATTTCCTGCCGATCTTTAAGTACTTTATTCAAGCTTTTATTACTAGAATTACTTGAGTACCTGTGGATGAACTTGAAGCGCGCAATGAAAAGAAAATACTAGGTAGTACTAATGACCGAAAATTGGCTTAACCGGAGAGGTGACAATTTAGAGAACAAGGTATTTAAAAGTAAAGGGCTGTAGTGGTGTCTTAACTGACGATTGAGAGGAGTGTCCGTTCGCTGATGTTCAGGGAGCTTTGTCCTCTATGACGTTAGAGATCGCATTTATCATTTACCAATGATGAGTCTGGAGCTGGTAAACCATAGGCCTATTGTTATCTATAGTCTTATCATTAAGGTTGCCAGTAACTTATAATGGGTTGGTATAAGTACGCATAAAATATAATATACATTTTGGAGACTACGACAACACCGGCTAAGGACGCATACTCACACGCGCACATCCAGGCGCAGATGTGCAGGCAATGGGCATATGCACACACTCAATGGAAACCCGAATAGGGGATGAGCCCGTTTGATTGAGTCGCTGGTTCTTTATTCCTGCAGCTTTTCCTGGCAAAGCGTATTTTTCCCTTTACTTATTTTGAAAGAAAAATGACTGGACCCTCTTGCTCCATTTTCCCAAAGTGTGCTTTGGCCGTCTCTGTGCTGCCGTTCGAAAGGAAAAATGGAATGAAGTCTCTTTTAAGGTTACATCCCGATGTTTTTCCTGAATCTCTCTCTCTCTCTCTCTCTCTCTCTCTCTCTCAGCTGCGGCGGGGTATAGCATCTCGTGAATCATAGAATATTAAGGCGATAAGGGCCATTGATAACCTGTAATTGTGGTATGATATTAGTTCAATCTGTTTCATTCTTCAGAGCCCAAACCCTTCTCTTCCCATCTCTTGTAGGAAAACTTATTGACCTTAATCAACATCCTTACTTAACAATGTAATTGCATTTCCTTCCTGCACGTCTGGAAAAGAATGAGGAGACACAGGTTACCATCAAATCCTTTCGTTCTTGTGCATTGGCAAATAGTCGATTCACGCCAGATATTCTAGAATGATGTTGAAAGCGCTGTTTAGGCTTGTCTGTCAAACACGAGTGCATCAACTCGTAATGGCGATGTAAACGAACCGTCACTCATCCGTAACCGTTCGAGTTTCGTTCATTTATTTTCCGAATACATCTTTGATGGCAACTGTCATTCGACTGAAGGGTTGGTGTACTATGATGGCGAACGGGTAGAGAATGTGTTGGTTTCCTTTCGGCTAAAATGATTTGGCTTCAACTGCTACATCAGACAGTCAGTATTACACTTTTGCATTGCCAGTGGAAGATGCAGTTGCTGTAGTTATATATACTGTATATTATACTTATACATCGTCAGTGGAGGATTTAGTTACTGTAGTAGGCCTATATATATATGTATGAGTATATATATATATATATATATATATATATATATATATATATATATTATATAGTGTTTGTATGTACATATGTATAGACCAACTTGCCCCTAAAAGCTTGCATAACAAAGGAATTAATTAAACATTGCCAAACGTCACAAAAAAATGTTAATATTTCTAGAGCATAATTTCCTGTTAATGTGGCAGCAAAGTATGCCCCGTTAATTGTCTTCTTCGTTAGGAGCACTCATTATTCCTCGCTAATGATTGGTATAATTACTCATTATCTTACCTCCATAATTCTTAGATCATGACACTAATTCTAACGATGCACATCAGATGATGTTCAGGAACATCTCAGTCAGTCTAGAGTTACGTAAACAACCCATTAGTCCATGTGGCTTTAACTAGCGTTGGTTGTGTATATATATATAGATACATAAATGTATATAAATATATGTTTATGTATATACATATGTATATATAGTTTATTCATTACACTTTTCCTCTGCCAAATACAATAAGTTTTCTCATTGATATAGTCTCTCTCTCTCTCTCTCTCTCTCTCTCTCTCTCTCTCTCTCTCTCTCTCTCTCTCTCTCTCTCTCTCTCTCTCTCAAAAGTCACTATCAAATTAACAGAGACTAATTACTGGCGAAAGAAAAAACAAAAACAAACTGTAATGATAAAATGACAAGCGCAGGAAAAACCTAGTGTTGACTTAACACAACCTCAAAATTGTTAATTACAAGGAATTCAGTAGTGTATAGATACATGATACCTTGGGTACTTCTTAACTGTTAAAATTTCTGATGTAAGGTGATTCGTTTTATATAGTTTATGATTTTATGCTCACATTCATTCTCATTCTACTCTGGAAATGCTGTTTCTTGTCTGTTCGATGAAATATGGAATTTTCTTCAGACGCCAAAATGGCAGATAAAGTGGGGAACGGTGGGTGGTAGATCCTCAAAGCCTGAACCCTCTGAGGGTAGTGCAGGCATTCACCTCACGCGATGCACCGTAGGCATGACTGATGGTTCTTCGCAATGTCCCTTCGACTCCTAGTTGCAAGCCCTTTCATTCCTTGTACTGTATATATATATATATATATATATATATATATATATATATATATATATATATATATATATATATATATATATATATATATATATATATACACCTCCATATTCAGCTTCTTCTTACTTTCCACCCTCTCTAACAGTTGCTTCGTAGTCTAACTGGGAGCTTTTCCTCCTGTTACACTTTTCAAACCTTTCTCACTCGGTTTCCCTTTCAGCGCTGAATGGTCTTGGCCAATTTAAACTGCTAACGAAACAAATGACGAAATCCATAGCAAAATAATGATAAACACACACGAGTACTGTTTACTTTCCAGAAACAAAACATTCATTTTTATAAATTAACTACCATGGAGGTAAATGGCATCTCTCGACCAAATGGCGGTGATAAATCATTACATTAATAGCATCGTAGATTACAGCGCTGACAAATGTTGACTCTGCATTTTGTCAGTAATTGGAATCCGTCATTCAGCAGCCATAGAAACATTTTATAGATAATTTACGGCCCAAGCGTCACTAGACTCATTCCTTGTTGAAAGTGACGAGAGGTTGAAGTCAACATAATCGTTCGGGTATCGGTCTATCCCTTGACGTCATAGTATACTCCCTGACACACTGACGTAGTATAATTTCCCTAATGTATTCCCCGAATCTGCCACAGTTGCCTGGTATGGCAGGGGCCAGGGAAAGCCTCCACACACACACACACGACGTTATTATACCACTGCCATTTGCTTTTGTCCACCGCCTAGTTTCGGTATTAAACATTCTGCCTGAAATTACGCTACACCGCGAGTGTGTGTCTCTCTTTCCTTGATAATGGGGATGCGTGGAGAAGTTTTATCTTTGAAGCTTTACCTTTGAGTGTAGATCGGGGACAGGGTGGAGGAAATGATTACTGTAATAATAATAATAATAATAATAATCATCATCATAATCATAACACTGATGGGAATGCTAAATAAAATCTAATATTGACACCTTAACGGCAGTTCTGAAATGCCGCGATGGAACTGTCTGGTAAAATGCCATTGCCTCTCATTACTCTCCCTTGAAAGTTAAAATTCTTACCATGCTTTGGAATCTGCTTGGATTCATTTGCATGGCACATTATGTTCTTCCGTTTGCTTGATATTATAAAAATGGTAAAGGCGAAATGAAGAAAAGAGAGAGAAATGACGACCTGGAGACAAAACGTCATTTCCCAAGAAGAAGAGATGAAAGAGAGATGACTATTGGCATTTCAACTCCCCAAAAAATTTTAAAGCTGCTCTGCTGCGAGTTTGTAAAATGTCTTAATAAAAAAAAATATATAAATTCCGACCTGATGATGCAGATACCCTGGAGTTGTAAATAATTAGATAATTAAATAGTTATACAAGTAAATAGGCATCAATGTTCACAGGGAACCGCTAAGAAACTACTTTATTTTACTGTGTGAAATTCATTCTTAACTGACGCCATGTGATTTCTGAAACTGAGAACGATCTGAACAGTGGATGGCTAAATATGGAATGGGATGGAATATAAAACTGAGGCCAAATGCCAAGCGCTAGGACCTATGAGGTCATTCAGCCCTGAAAACGAAATTGAGAGTAAAAAGGTTTTAAATGTGTAACGGGAGGAAAACCTTGCAGTTGCACTATGAAACCATTGGTTGGGGGAGGGTGGACAGTAAGATGGAAGAAAGACAATATAAACGGAGGCACAGTAAAATGAATGAAAGGGGTTGCAGCTTGGGGCCGAAGGGACGCTGCAAAGAACTTTAAGTAATGCCTACAGTGCACCTTGCGAGGTGCACTGACCGCAGCAGCCTGCTACGGGGATAGCTAAATCTATATCGCTATTGAAAGACGAGTTATATGTTTGAGTGAGACTCACTTTGCAATCAGCCGAGATACCAATGAACAAGTTAACCATAGAAAATTACATACTTGAAGAGAGAATCTAATAGGTTATCGCCTGATGGGCCAAATGTGGCCCTATAGAACGGCTTTCATAAATAAATACGGACAATTTGAACGAGGCACGTTCAGATATTCTTTAGTAAAGCTGACATTATAATCTGGTGACAATTTTAATCTGTATTTGATCAGCGGAAATCAGTAACATTAAATATCTATTCGTTCTCGCTAGTGTTTTTCTTATAAAAATCAGGGGAAAAAACTCGCCATCGTTAATGGGGAAAAGTAATTTCCTTATCAGCTATGAGAATGTCGTTATGAAAAGCTATCGGAAGTTTATTACCGTCACTAAACGACGGCGCCGCGCTGGAACCCGGTGACTCCATTCCATTCGTCCGTTGTCGTTATAATCTCCTTTACAACTTTCCAAACGAGTTCCTCCTGAAGGAGTACTTTGGGTTCTCCCACCCAAATTCATTACGGGGCATTAAAGCAAATCCTCTCGAATCGAGAATTTATAGTTAGCCTACGAACTCATTTAGGAAACAAATTGAAAACGTCGTCTCTTTTCAGTTTTTAGGGAAGAAGAATCCTGGTCCAAAAAAGAAGAAGAGTGACTGCTTATATCTAACTGTGTTCCTGAATATATATATATATATATATATATATATATATATATATATATATATATATATATATATAGTGAATGTTTGTAAGCTCGTTTGTATGCTATTTTGACTGTTTGTAGAAAATAGACAAAATTTGGCAGGTGGCCATCATTTGACCCAACTTAGATAATAGGGTAGGTTTCAAACCCGTACCCCCGCCCCTCCCCCATCCCTTTGTAACTTATGGAGTAAATAAACTCTGCGGGTTTATAATACCTCATTTCATGTACTCGAGACCATAATACCAATACTGAAAATGCATTAATACCTGAAAATGCAGTCATCAGTAATACCTGGATAAATGGGACAAACAGCACAGTAATGTCTGGGTAAAAGGGACAGTCATCACAGTAATACCTGGATAAAAGGGACAAACAGCACATTAATACCTGGATAAAAGGGACAGTCATCGCAGTAACACCTGGATAAAAGGGGCAGACAGCACATTAATGTCTGAATAAAACAGGGAATACCTGGATAAATGGGACAGTCATCACAGTAATACCTGGATAAATGAGACAGTCATCACGGTAACACCTGGATAAATGGGACAGACAGTCATAAAAGGGACAGACACAGTAAAGTCTGTAAAAGGGATACCTGGATAAATGAGACAGTCATCACAGTAACACCTGGATAAATGGGACACAGAATGTCAAAGGGACAGTAATGCCATGGTCTGGATAAAAGGGACAGTCATCACAGTAATACCTGGATAAAGGGACAGTAATACCTGGATAAAAGGGACAGTCATCACCTGGATAAAACGGACAGTCATCACACGTAATACCTGGATAAAAGGGACAGTCACCAAGTAATACCTGGATAAAAGGGACAGTCATCATAAATAAAGGGACAGTCACCACAGTAATACCTGGATAAAGGGACTCATCACAGTAATACCTGGATAAAAGGGACAGTCATCACAGTTGGGACTGTCATCACAAATCCTGGATAAAAAGGGACAGTCATCACAGTCCCTGGATAAAAAGGACAGACAGCACAGTAATACCCACGTCTGTTCTCTTCCCTAAAAAAGTCCATAACTTCCCTGTCAACACAAATCACCCCCTGTCCCTATTCCCGTCCTTTCCGTATTCCCTCCTCCCCCTCCACCCCTTTTCCCTCCCCTACACATAGACTGTCATTCAGAGTTTTCTTGGGCAGTGCTTGATTGGTCAGCTAGTATATATATATATATATATATATATATATATATATATATATATATATATATATATATATATATATATATAATATAAATTTTCCTGTTTAAAATTTTAATTAAAAATATTAAAAATCAGGGCAGATGAATGCTACAACATCCGATTTACCATCTAGAAAAAATAGGGCACTGATGATGATATATAAATACAAATTCTAGATTAACACAGCCTCAATTACCAGTTAGTAACAGGTATAAGGTCTAATATGCCCAATTACGCCCCTAAATGAACATAGAAATTACTTATAAACTTCATCTAAAATGAAAAATAGGGGGACCGATGAACTATGAAGATCATTTCTGGAATAACACCTTTTTAAAAACCAGTTATCAACGGCCTTGATTTCTCCTATATAAATCTATTGAATTAAGTCCCTAAGTGAATATAGAAACTACATAGAAGCGTCACCATTTGTGAAAAAACTAGAACACGTCCACATTTCTGTATGAGAGAAATTACATAGAAACTTCACCATGTGTGAAAAAAAACTAAATTTTGTCCACATTTTTAAATGAAAACAAATTACCTAGAATCTTTGCATCTTGTGAAAATAAACTAGATAAACATTTTTCTTTATAAAAACAAAAATTACAAAGAAGCTTCACCTTTTGTGAAAAAATTAGAACGAGTCCGCATTTTCAAACGAAAATGAAAATTACATAGAACCTCCATACTTTGTGAAAAAAGGTAGAACATGTCCGCATTTCTAAATGAGAATAGAAACTACATAGGAGCTTCAACTCTTGCGAAAAAAAAAAAAACAGAACATTACCACATTTCTCTCAGGAATGTAATTGTATCACCGACGAATAAATACGGCGAGGTTTTGGACACACCGAGTTTCACAGCTTAATGAGCCGAGGGTTAATGAGCTGGAGATAATCACTTGATTTACTTAGAGGGAAAACTGGTGGAATTCCAAGCAGAGAGGCAGTACGTTAGTCGTCTGGAGATTTTGTTGTGGGGAAGCTGTTCCATGCAAATTTATTCGTTCTGCCTTCAAAACAGAAAGATTGAGATGGTCATGTCACTTTAAGCTACCTCTCATTTATATGAATTTATATATATATATATATATATATATATATATATATATATATATATATATATATATATATATATATATATATATATATATATATATACTGTATATAGAAGCAGTCAGTTCCTGTTTTGTTAGAAGGAACGTCGGATAAATCATTTCCCTGTCCCCATAAAAAATTAGTAAAACGCAACATATTCTAAAGGATCGTTTGATGTTTGTAACAAATTCATGAACTTTATCCGTTCTCTTCATAATGAGAACCATATCAAAGCTTTGGCAAAATTTAACCTTATTAGAAACGATCGAAGTTAATTTCATGGATTTTAGAGACTGTGCAGCTTATATGCCCACAAACCTCCCGTAACTTTACATTTTCTAGATAAATAAGTTAAAGATTCGAGTCTCCCCTTCCATAGGAATCTAGTCATCTCGTCCTGCGTATAGGCACACACGCACGGACATTACTAATCACTAGCGGATCCAGAAAAATTTAATTGGGGGGCCACCAATTTTTATATTATACATACATATGTATATATATATATATGTATATATCTATACATATATAATTATTTTTTGTTTCTCTAAATTTTATCATTTCTATAGTAGAATTTCTATTTTTCCCCTTTTTTATATTTCTCATTTATTTTATTGTTATCTAAATCTTCAATATTATCCTTTTTTCATTATTTTTCTTGGGGGGCGCACGTGCCCAGGTGCCCCCCCCCGCCCCCGCGATCCGCTAGTGCCACTAAGGTATCCACCCTCCTCTACCCATTGAAAACGCTGTTTCTCGTTCATGACAAAATGGAAAATGAAATAAGGTGATTTATTTTTAAGAATTTTAATACGAAAATGGCGTCCCACCTTTTGAGAGACGATCGATAACTGATAATGACACAGCAGCACTCAGGGCCTCTCTCTCTCTCTCTCTCTCTCTCTCTCTCTCTCTAAAGAGAAAGGAAGAGACACTAAATGACTTACAGTGTCCATAGCTATCTCTCTCTCTTTCTCTCTCTCTCTCTCTCTCTCTCTTGAAAGAGGAATAAAGAGACACTAAATGACTTACAGTGTCCATAGCTCTCTCTCTCTCTCTCTCTCTCTCTCTCTCTAAAGAGAGAGAAACACTACATCACTTCCAGCACCCTTAACTATCTCTCTCTCTCTCTCTCTTTATCTTTCTCTACCTTTAAAGTGAAGGAGACACTAAATGACTTCCAGTATCTCTCTCTCTCTCTCTCTCTCTCTCTCTCTCTCTCTCTCTCTCAACATGTAAACAAAACACAAACTGCCGGAGCGAAATTGATTTCCTTACTTGATTACTGTTGTCAGGGCGAAAACAGCTGTGTGGAGTGGAACAGAATGATCCAGGCAGCTACTGACGTACGGTCATTATTCAATCAGCGCTGGGTGGTGTTTGGAGTTCGGGGGAAATTCTCCTGCTGGTAATGATAGTGATGATGATGATGTTGATGGTGATGCCGATAATAATAATAGTAATAACAATGATGATGATGATTTTAAACTTGGTTATAAATTGTCATTGCATGATAGTTTATTATTATTATTATTATTAATTATTATTATATATTATTATTATTATTATGTGAATGATGATGATGATGATAATAATAATAATAGAAGGATGAACTTTTAAACTTGCGTTATAAATTGTCATTGCATGAGCTGAGTTTATTATTATTATTATTATTATTATTATTATTATTATTATTATTATTATTATTATTCATCAGAGTCATCCTATTCGACTGTTTTTATAGTGTGGGGTTCCGGTTGCATCCTGCCTCCTTAGGAGTCCATCACTTTTCTCATTCCTGTTTCTAGTAGGCATGAGTCCTGGAGCTATCCTGTCTAGTTTTTCAGGTTCTTTTCAGGGATCTTGGGACCGTGTTTGATTATGGGTATTTCCACTGGCATCATATCCTTCTTATTTTTATTTTCAGGTCTTGATACTTTTCTCTCTCTTTCTCCTCTATTCTGGCGTCCGATGGTACTGCGACATCAATCCAATCAACTGGTCTGTTAGCTCGTCACCCTATCTGTTCTGATTTCCAGAGGATCTTTGCCTGGTTGTATGTTGACTTATTACTGCAAGCTAGCTGGTGTTTCTTGCATTTTTTGCTACTGAATCATGCCTCTTTTTGTACTGGTTCTGTGCAACAATCCCATCCGTCTTTCATGTTGCACTTCCTGCAGACATAGCTTGTTCTTAGGGCAGTCCGCTGTTACAGTCTGGATTTCCGGATTTCATCGCTGGCCAGTTATTTAGTCTGTCTCATGCTGTCCGTCTATTGGTTTGTTGTGCCATTCGTCTCTTCTGTTTTTCATTCTCATGTCTCTGTTTATTTCTGGTCGTCCTTCTTCCCATGCACTCCTTAGCCACTTGTCTTCACCGGTTTTCAGGTATTGCCCCAGTGCTCTGCTCTCGATGTTGGCGCAGTCCTATATGTTTAGTAGCCCTCTACCTCCTTCCTTTCGTGTTATGTATACCCTGTCTGTATTGCTCTTGGGTGTAGTGCTTTGTGCATTGTCATGTGTTTCCTAGTTTTCTGGTCTGTGCTGCGGAGTTCAGCCTTCGTCCACTCCACTACTCCTGCGCTGTATCTGATTGCTAGTATTGTCTATGGCTTTCGTCTTGTTTCCGGCGCTGAGTTTTAAGTGTCGCCTCTGCATATATTCTTTCCTGATCGCATCCATCTCTCTGGTGTTTTATATCCTCTCCTTCTATTATTCCCAGGTATTTGTATCCTGTCTTATCTGGTAGCTTTATCCCTTCAGTCCTTGTCACTTTTTCTATTCCAAACTCCATCCTGGTGTCCCCAGATACAATCCTTACAGTCTGGATTAGGATATCTATTTCCTTGATGCTCTTACCATACAGCTTGATGTCGTCCATGAACACCAGATGGTTAATTCTGTTGCCTCCTTTCTTGAGCTGGTACGCAGCATCCATCTTCTGCAGTGCTTTTGTCATGGGAATCATGGCTACTACGAACAGTAGTGGGGACAGTGAGTCGCCTTGGAAGCCCTCTGCTGGTGTTAACCTCTGCTAGCCTTATCCCAGAGCTCGTAAGCACTGTATTCCAATTGCGCATTGCATTTATTAGGAATCTGATGGTGTTTTCCTCTGCCCCATATATTTTCAGGCGTTCTGTTGATAGGCAGGTAATAGGCCTGTAGTTACTTGCTATATTTCCCTTGTTCTTGTCTTTCTGTACTAAGGATGTTCTCACTGTGGTCATCCATTTGGGCGCATGGTGGTTTGTGATACAATGCTGGGGTTGTTCTTCTATGCGTGGATGCACGGCCTTGAAGTTTTTGAACCGGTATCCATGGACTTCATCGGGACCTGGGGCTTTCCAGTTGGACATTTTCTTAAGTTGCAATCTGACTGTGTCTGTACTTATTGCGGCGAATCTTTGTTTTACTCTTTCCATTTACTCTGACTTGGCTTCCTGGAGCCGTGTTGCATGTTTGTTGTGTGATACCGAATTGCTCCATATGTTTTCCCAAAGTCTCTTACTTGGCTCGGCTTCATGGAGGGGATTTTTGTTCTTTCTGTGTCTGGCTCCATCCATTGTCCGATCTTTTCCACCCATTCCGACCTCTCTGTTACATCTTCGGTGTGCCGTTGCTTGGTAGCTCATCATTCCTGTGGTATCGTCTCTTAGTTCGTCTTCTTGTCCTTCGCTTGCTGGGTGTTATTTCTCTCTCCAGTTCCTCTCTTTCTGTTGTGGAGAGCCAGTTCTTTCTCTTTATGTTCCTTACTTGGTCTGCCAGGCTCTGTTCTGTTCGAGCGGTGCTGCTTCTCTCATTCCAGATGTTGACCAATCTTCTCCTGTATCCTCTTTCAGTCGGGTGGCTTCTGATGTAGCATCTCCACATTTCCTTATTTTCTTCTCTCGTCCGTTTCTTCTTCTGGTCTGCCTTCTGTAGCTCCAGTCTCTGGTCGCTTGTTACTGTCGCTGTGGTGGTGAGTTCCCTGGCCTTCCTCTCAGCTCACTGGACTATATACCTGGCTGCCGGAAAACATCTCTTCTGTTGCCAGAGGTTCCTTTTAGGTCGTTGTCGTTTAATCTTTCATTTCTTTCCATCTTTGCTGAGTTTTGCTGTTTAACCCGTAGCCGGACGCTGCCCCATCAGGGATAGGTAGGTACTCGTTTACAGCTGAGTGGACTGAGGAAATTGTCGTGAAGATCCTTTCCCAAGGAATCAACACAGAGGTGAGAGGGTCACCCATCTAGAGACTGACCGGCCCCAATGATGCATAACCAGTCCAGCGATGAGCTTAACCACTCTGCCACTTCGCCCATGTCATTATTATTATTATTATTATTATTATTATATTATTATTATTATTATTATTATTATTATTATAATGATAATGGTGATAGGAAGGAGACCCTCTTTTAAACATACAGTAGGTTAAAATTTACTGTTTCATCAGCTGAGTTTTGTTTACAATTATTATTATTAATCAAGAACTTAATTATACATTATTATTAAAACAATTCAACGCTCTTCTGTTTGTAAGTTGGCATTGAAGGACATTTGATATTTTATCCTCAGAATGAGTAGCTTGTCATTTGAATAGTTTCTTCACAAGGAATAAGATAATACACGCACGTACACACGCACACAAACGCACACAACCAATTACATTTAGGATATTGAAAAAATTACTTTTCGAAAGTCCAAACTCAAAGAAATTGTCAGCCATAAAAAAATTTAATAACCTCACGAGAGACATCACCTACTACCTCGATTCTCTGGCTAAACTTCTTCTTCTTCTTCTTCTTCTTCTTCTTCTTCTTCTTCTTCTTCTTCTTCTTCTTCTTCTTCTTCTTTTAACATGCTTTTTTCCCATTTTTATGGGGTAAGCACGACGCCTTCTTTTGAAGGACTTTGATTTGGCTAGACTGAGATGCAATAACACTAGCGAGGTTCTCTGGTTCAAAGCACTCGTCTCTGTTGGTTTAGAAGAATCCAGAGGTCCACAACAAGATCCCTCTCACACATTATCGCACCTACGAGGAGTGGAAAGAACTCAAGAAAAAATTCTAGTCTTCTCTGTGATCCCCCTCTCCAACAATTTTATCCTTGAGTATTTTATTTTATTGTTATGGTCCTAAATTCATCCTGTTGGAGAAGAGCGTTGGAGAGTTTCGAAGATCTTTGAAATCGCGCGTAATTACAGCCTGATGCAGGGTGCTTTAGATCCCATTCAGAGCTCTCTCTCTCTCTCTCTCTCTCTCTCTCTCTCTCTCTCTCTCTCTCTCTCTCTCTCTCGACGGAAGCGAGGACCGCGTTTTTTTATTTACGACCTCCGTCAGGTCCTTTGTGAATTGTGGCGCTGATTATCTCTCTCGAACTCCACCATCTGGTCTTGCGTCTCCCATCGGAGACGCTGATGGCGTCTGTGTCGTTTTGCCAGAGAGAACTTTTCAACTAGACAGAAAATGTCTGTGAGGCGGTTTTCAAAAAATACTTTACAAATGAACTTAGCCAATATAATAATACTTTAAAAGTGTATCGGTTTTATTTCCCATTCCTTCATATTTACTTCTTTATCACCTTTTCCTGTAACCTCTCTCTCTCTCTCTCTCTCTCTCTCTCTCTCTCTCTCTCTCTCTGTGCAGGTTGATTTCCCTTTGGACCCCTCTTGGTTTTATAAAGTCTTTTGGCGCGGTCCATAGGAGTTTCCAGCCGAAGATTTAAAGAAATAAAGAGTATATGTAACGTTAAATGACTTCATTAAGAGTTCAAATTGCGGCAATGTTAACGATGATGATACCACTTGATAATGATGATAATAGTGATATTCATTATTATTATTATTATTATTATTATTATTATTATTATTATTATTATTAATATCACTGAAGGTAATAGCTGCATTCAGTTCAGAGTTACTGCATTCTGCCAATAACTCGTTTGTCATTCTGGGAGTGGAAAGCAGTTGCTAGCAGAGTGCAGTAACCCTGAAAAATTAGTTATCAGAAAGAGAGAAAACTATATAAATTGAATGCAGCTAAAACTTTATTATTATTTTTTATTTTTTTTTTTTTTTTTTTTTTTGCTCTTTCACAGTCATCCTATATTCGATTGGGTAGGTTTTTATAGTGAGCGGTTCCGGGTTACTATGTGCGCTGTTTCTAATAGCAATTGTTATTCTAGTTGGCAAAAATTATTATTATTATTATTATTATTATTATTATTATTATTATTATTATTATTATTATTATTATTTAATTTCAATGACCTCCACAAGGGGTTGCTTAGCCAGTGTTTGTAGAAAGCTCACGGTAAGCATTTGACAAGTTTACTAATAACACTCTGACGTAAATACCTTAATTAGATAAATACACACTGTGACTGAATAATCCAGCATTTAGTATATATTATCTCAAGGATCATATTATGATGATTGTCTCCTATTCAGTTAAAATGGATTACACTGTATGAATACTAAATAAGTCGCACAATTTAGTAGCGGAAAATTATATTTCAAAGTCATTTTGTTTTTCTCTGACTAGAATTGTATTTTATTAATTACCTTTTTTTCTGATTTACCAGCATTTTAATCTCTAATAGAACTGAAAGTAATTATCAGCTATTGTCAATAATAATAATAATAATAATAATAATAATAATAATAAAATAATAATAATAATAATAATAATAATAATAATAATAATAATAATAATAATAATAATAATAATAATAATAATAATAATAATAATAATAGTAATAATAATAATCGTGAGTTATTTTTATGTCTGTTTACTAACATATATGAATAGTAATAACTAATAATAATAAATTCCTGAGTTGTTTTGAAGCTTGTTTATTAAAATGTTAACTTATATTAGCGCTGGGATTTATCTGTTTATGAATTCATATCTGTGCATGGATATAACGTAGTCAGGTATTACTTCGAAAAAATTCCAAACTGGGCTCAATTGAAGAAACTTGAAAATTTGCATGATTTATTTATATTATCGTCTTGATAACGAAAAGGCGATTTCTAAGTTTTAGTTATATAAACTGACTTGCATTCTGATTATTCTGGTTAGAACTGGCAAGTTTAAAAATCATTATTATTATTATTATTATTATTATTATTATTATTATTATTATTATTATTAAAACTGATTATTATTATTATTATTATTATTATTATTATTTTATTATTATTATTATTATTATTATTATTTTATTTGAAAAACTGATGTACACAGAAAAATATAACAAATGAATACATCAGACAGTTATTATTATTATTATTATTATTATTATTATTATTATTATTATTATTATTATTATTATTATTATTATTATTATTATTATTATTATTATTATTTAAAAAAAATCTGAGATACACAGAAAAATATAACAAATGGATACACCAGACAGATCCCTTCAATTTAAGTTAATTGCCTAAACAATGAATTACACTCCGTTGCGTAAACGCAAACGCAGTATATCACATCCCACTCCATGGCTTTGTGTTATTCCTGAGCAGTATATATTAATTAGTAGTGCCAGCGCTATCTCATCATTTAGCGCTCTGCTGACAAACTTGGTATTGGATCGAGCAATTTGCCAGGCGACAAACTTCGACTCTCACTTGACTACGAGGTACGAAAAGTTATTCGATCGTCGAGTCTATTTGATTGGGTTGTTGGTGCTCCTATTAAGTTATTAGGCAACAGCTATGCTTTCTGAGTATCAAGAGTCCTATGACAACATGTCCTAGTGATATGTTTTACTCTAACATACAGTATAACGAGAGGAAAGACGTGGCAGTGTAGGTTTGAAATTCACTTTATTGTTATTATTCAGAAGGCGAACCTTTTCATACGGAACAAGGCCACCACAGCGGCCCCTGGCTTGAAATTCCATCTTCCAAAGAATATGGCGTTCTTTTAAGAGAAACCAGAGGGTAGTGGGAAATACAGAAAGAGGAGTCAGTTATTATAAAATAAAAAATAAATTAACAAATTAATAAGTAAATAGATAGAAATATGAGTGAATTATTAAAACACAAGAAGTGTCTGACAAACAGTAGTTATTTTATTTTCGACAGATTATCTTTAGCATCTATGTACAGACCAGGGCTAATAAGATGATTGTACCATAATTTATTAATGAACGCTGACATGGGAAAAGTAAGCCTCAGAACTTTATTCATAGACTAATAGCAGAATAAATATAAAGCTAAGGATATTTTCCATCTGGGGTTAAATTCCTTCAGTTGAAACATCGGAGGGAATTCATTTTTTCATTTTGGTATATCATCTCTCACTTTGACGACAACAAAAACAACAACAGCAAAAATAAAAAAAAAAGCTTACCTCAACGAACAAGAAAAGTACAACTAATCAGGTATTAGACAATTGTTGAATGGCAGTAAGCGGCTTACCTGTGCTGCTGCCAGAGTTCCTAATGAGCTTAATTCTTACATCAAGGTAACAAATAGAGAATTCTTATTTTCATTTTGAAATTTTTTTTTCCAATAAGATCTCTGTGCCATCTGTTACTATCCTGCAGATGGTGGTAGAGTGAATGGAAAAATAACCATTCGACATATCTGTGTCATATGTAAGCATCTTACAGGGATAGTAGTAGAGTGAACTAAAAATTACCAACTCTGCATAACTGTCCCATCTACGGCTATCCTGCAGATGGTAGTGGAGTGAACGAAAAAAAAATCACTGGACATGTCTTGGCCATCTGTAAGTATCCTACAGAGATGGTATTAGCTTGAACAAAAAACAGTCACGCTGGATAACTGTCCCATCTGTAATTATCCTACAGATGGACGGATAATGAACGAAAGAAATAGAAAGTAGTCCCAATATAACTGTCCCAAACTATCCCACAGATAGACGGATAATGAACGAAAGGAATAGAAAGTAGTCCCTTAACATAACTGTTGCTGTAACTATCCCACAGATAGACGGATAATGAACGAAAGGAATAGAAAGTAGTCCCTTAATATAACTGTCCCAGCTGTAACTATCCCACAGATAGACGGATAATGAACGAAAGAAATGTAGTCCCTTAATATAACTGTCCCAGCATCCCACAGATAGACGGATAATGAACGAAAGAAATAGAAAGTAGTCCCTTAACATAACTGTCCCAGCTGTAACTATCCCACAGATAGACGGATAATGAACGAAAGGAATAGAAAGTAGTCCCTTAATATAACTGTCCCAGCTGTAACTATCCACAGATAGACGGATAATGAACGAAAGAAATTAGTCCCTTAATATAACTGTCCCAGCTGTAACTATCCCACAGATAGACGGATAATGAACGAAAGGAATAGAAAGTAGTCCCTTAACATAACTGTCCCAGCTGTAACTATCCCACAGATAGACGGATAATGAACGAAAGGAATGTAGTCCCTTAACATAACTGTCCCAGCTGTAACTATCCCACAGATAGACGGATAATGAACGAAAGAAATAGAAAGTAGTCCCTTAATATAACTGTCCCAGCTGTAACTATCCCACAGATAGACGGATAATGAACGAAAGAAATAGAAAGTAGTCCCTTAACATAACTGTCCCACATAGACGGATAATGAACGAAAGGAATAGAAAGTAGTCCCTTAATATAACTGTCCCAGCTGTAACTATCCACAGATAGACGGATAATGAACGAAAGAAATAGAAAGTAGTCCTAATATAACTGTCCCAGCTGTAACTATCCACAGATAGACGGATAATGAACGAAAGGAATAGAAAGTAGTCCCTTAACATAACTGTCCCAGCTGTAACTATCCCACAGATAGACGGATAATGAACGAAAGGAATATCCTTAACATAACTGAGCTGTAACTATCCACAGATAGACGGATAATGAACGAAAGGAATAGAAAGTAGTCCCTTAAAAACTGTCCCAGCTGTAACTATCCCACAGATAGACGGATAATGAACGAAAGGAATGAAAGTAGTCCCTTAATATAACTGTCCCAGCTGTAACTATCCCACAGATAGACGGATAATGAACGAAAGGAATAGAAAGTAGTCCTTAATATAACTGTCCCAAACTATCCCACAGATAGAATAATGAACGAAAGAAATAGAAAGTAGTCCCTTAATATAACTGTCCCAGCTGTAACTATCCCAGAGATAGACGGATAATGAACGAAAGGAATAGAAAGTAGTCCCAACATAACTGTCCCAGCTGTAACTATCCCACAGATAGACGGATAATGAACGAAAGGAAAGTAGTAGAAATCCCACAGATAGTAGTCCCCCTAACAATAACTGGATAATAATAACATAACTGTCCCAGCTGTAACTATCCCACAGATAGACGGATAATGAACGAAAGGAATAGAAAGTAGTCCCTTAATATAACTGTCCCAGCTGTAACTATCCCACAGATAGACGGATAATGAACGAAAGAAATAGAAAGTAGTCCCTTAATATAACTGTCCTGTAACTATCCCACAGATAGACGGATAATGAACTGTAGTCCCAACATAACTGTCCCAGCTGTAACTATCCCACAGATAGACGGATAATGAACGAAAGGAATAGAAAGTAGTCCCTTAATATAACTGTCCCAGCTGTAACTATCCACAGATAGACGGATAATGAACGAAAGAAATCCCTTAATATAACTGTCCCATCTGTAACTATCCCACAGATAGACGGATAATGAACGAAAGGAATAGAAAGTAGTCCCTTAACATAACTGTCCCAGCTGTAACTATCCCACAGATAGACGGATAATGAACGAAAGGAATAGAAAGTAGTCCCTTAATATAACTGTCCCAGCTGTAACTATCCCACAGATAGACGGATAATGAACGAAAGAAATAGAAATAGTCCCTTAATATAACTGTCCCAGCTGTAACTATCCCACAGATAGACGGATAATGAACGAAAGAAATAGAAAGTAGTCCCTTAATATAACTGTCCCAGCTGTAACTATCCCACAGATAGACGGATAATGAACGAAAGAAATAGAAAGTAGTCCCTTAATATAACTGTCCCAGCTGTAACTATCCCACAGATAGACGGATAATGAACGAAAGGAATAGAAAGTAGTCCCTTAACATAACTGTCCCAGCTGTAACTATCCCACAGATAGACGGATAATGAACGAAAGGAATAGAAAGTAGTCCCTTAATATGACTGTCCCATCTGTAATTATCCCACAGATAGACGGATAATGAACGAAAGGAATAGAAAGTAGTCCCTTAATATAACTGTCCCATCTGTACGATGGTAAAAAAAAAAAAAAAAAAAAAAAAACAGCCACTCGACATCGAGGACTGGAAGGAACATCCCTCCGGAAGTTATGAAGTTGAAGAAGAGTCTCAAAGGGGGCCGAAGTTGGAATGTATGACGGGATTGTTGGGCAAAAGTTCCTTCTGGGTGGGGCGCAGGTTGGGGAGAGGGGGGGGAGATTTTTCCAGACGGGCTTCCAGGAAAGATATTTTGGAAATATCGACAACATTTTTCTTTGAATGGCTATGAGAACGAGATTTATTTCAAATGACATTCAGCAGATATATAAAGATGACAAAGAAATACGTAAGAAGGTTAACGATTATTCAAGATCTATGTACTTGTGTATTTGTTACTTCTTTCTAATGAACGCCATATTCTTTGGAAGCTTCAATTTCAATTCAGTGGCCCCTGCGGACTTCTCCCATATGAATAGGGTTTAATAATAATAATATAATAATAATAATAATAATAATAATAATAATAATAATAATAATAATAATTATAAAAGAAGTATCACTCATTGATGTGGCAATACCATGGTACACCAGAGTAGGTGAGAAAGAAAGAGAAAAAATTAATAAGTATCAAGACCTGAAAATCGAAAGAAGGATATGGGATATGCCGGTGGAAATTGTTCCCATCATCGTAGGAACACTGGGCACGATCCCAAGATTCCTGAAAAGGAATCTGGAAAAACTAGATGCTGAAGTACCTCCAGGACTCATGCAGAAGAGCGTGCTATTAGAAACAGCACACATAGTGAGAAAAGTGATGGACTCCTAAGGAGGCAGGATGCAACCAGGAACCCCACACTATAAAAACCACCCGGATAGGATGACTGTGACAGACCCAAAAAAATTAATGAATAATAATAATAATAATAATAATAATAATAATAATAATAATAATAATAATAATAATAATAATAATAATAATAATAATAATAATAATAAAAAGGAAAAAGGCTGAAAAAATACCTGATAGTTCCAATATCAGAAATATTTGTGAATGTGTGTTGGCCCGTATACATATAATGTATTTTTTTTTTAACAACAGGAAATATGTTTAAATAGTTACGATGGAGTGAGGTGCGCGTTAGAAATAGCGGGCACGTGCCAAGTTGTGACGTAAGAAACAAGGAATAAAATAGTGCTCATATTGGATGGGTAAGAGAACAGACGCAGAATTGCTGGAACCATGGAGCCTGGAACTTCGGGGATTAATTTTTATTTTTTATTCTTTTTACCACCAGAAATGCAACTGTATCGATTTCATTTCGTGCGAATTCGTGCGTGAAAGAAGTGGACAAAAGGTATTACATACCTATTTTTCCTTTCACGCCCCTGAAAAAAAAAGATGTAGGGCTATATATTGAATAGAAAATAATTGCTAACTAGAGTACTATATATATATATATATATATATATATATATATATATATATATATATATATACATATTTGTGTGTGTGTGTATTTATACATAGCCTAAACACACACACATACATACATTATATGTATATATATATATATATATATATATATATATATATATATATATATATATATATATATGTGTGTATGTGTGTGCCAGTCACCTCCACAAATTTCCAGGCATCTGTTAAAGAGAGAGAGAGAGAGAGAGAGACAGGGGGAGAGAGAGAGAGAGAGAGAGAGAAAGAAAAATCCATTGCTTCTCCTCAGAAAAGACAGATTAATCCCGACTGCCGTTCAGCCGACAGACATTCATCATATGGCTCCTTTTCCTCTTGAGGGTCGTCTGATTAGAGGAAGCGTCCTGAAATGGAAGGGCGACCGGTAACTGGAGAATCGTTTTAGAGGGAGAATAAATAATCGCGAATGTCAGGCTGGGAGACAGCGCTAAAGTAGTTCGCCTCTACTCACAGACACGCACGGGTACACACACAACACGCGCACACACATACACGACACACACACACACACACACACACACACACACACATATATATATATATATATATATATATATATATATATATATATATATATATATATATATATATATATACAGTATATTTATACACGTAAATTTTTATCGTATCACCGTGACACTTGTTATTCACAAACAGTAGGCCACAAATGTCTTTTAGTGTCCAATTCGCTCTACCTCTGGAATAATATATATATACTCGTAAATATGTGTGCGTGTGTGCGTGCGCGTATTTATGTATAATTAAGCAACAACGGAAAGATATATATATACAAGTGGTTTCCGCTGGTCACAATTCAACGTTGAAGGGTGAAGAAAAATTCACACGCCAAATAGCCAGTCAAAAATTTTTAAAAGATTAAAAAAAAAAAAACTCTTACAGAGGTAAATAGAAAACCAACAAAACTCGTCTCTAATTATCTGTGAAACGGCATTCAGTGATTGCTTGTCTCACGCAGTGACAGAAGATCTGCTATTAATAGTTTCACTTTGAAAGACCAGGAGGTGAAAACCATTTATGACCATCCATTCAGCAGGGTACTCTCTCTCTCTCTCTCTCTCTCTCTCTCTCTCTCTCTCTCTCTCTCTCTCTCCCGCGCGCACGTTATTCTAGAACGACGCTAAATGGTGGTTTCGCTAATGGCCCTGTTGTCCTAATTGACGTTGCACGGGACTTGACGCAAAGTTTGTCCGCTGCGAAAAGCACAATAACTGTCGCGTTCGTCCTCTTATATGGAGAGCAAATTGTTCCAGGGCAGCGGCGATAAAATGATTCGGCTAAATAAACGCTCAAATGAGTACGGCATTCTTTGGTGCAAAATATTGTTATCGGTAGTTTGATTATTTCATTAATGGAGGAATCATTTTTATAAATTCCAGAAGATACTTGCTAATGTGGCATTGTTTGCAGGCAATATAGGCCTACTGTGCACAATATGATATTCAGAAATGTCTGAAGCGTTATTTCTTCGTGCCTTGGCGAAGAGCGGTTTTTACCTGTATCTATAACTAGTAAATATAATGTTTTTCTGTTGGTTTTTATTATTGTTTAATCAAATATATAAGGCTTTATAGCTTTATTAAAATAAATACCCGAACCATTCGTTCTCAAATCTTACGAAATCGAACATTATAACGCCGCTGAAAATAATCAAACCTAGAGCATATAATTCCGATAATGAATTATGTATGTTAAAGTGGTATGCACGTTTTAAAATGAAAGAGCAAGACTATATATATATATATATATATATATATATATATATATATATATATATACATATATAATATATATATATATATATATATAAACAGACCGTATTTGTATTTTCAGTTTTCTAATTTTAAAAATGTGTACCACCTGAATTCAAATCTTTTTGATGCTGATGCCTGGCTTTGTCTCCGATCCCTGTCTCTGTAGTATTTGATAGGATTTCAGCTGCCTGTTCACTGTACTCCTTCCAGAGGAAGCTTTTTCTTTTTTCTTTCGTGTTCCTGCGTCTTCTGTTATGATGACAAGTACTCCGAATATACGCTTCCAGCTTCACTTGAGCTTATTCCGGTGTTTGTCGCATAAGGAATATTCAAACGTTGCTACTGCAGTTCGGCGATTCTGATACGAATTTCCTCATTGTTCTGTAAACTGAATCCTAATCTGCGAGACTGGCTGAGATTAGCCAGTCCATCTGTCTCTAATCTCTCCATGAGTTAAAATTGTTCATTGTCGTGGGACGCATTTGTTTTAAGCCTTTCTTTTCTGTTGTTGGAGAAGGGCAGTTTTAGACGATTCAGTTTTGTTTTCTAGATTTACAAGTAATTCTTTTTTGTGTTTATTGCTGTCCTCATAGTCTGGGTTGACTCTCATTTTTGTATCCTCGAAAGCGATTGTCTGTGTGTTGTGCATATGTTTGTGTATTTATGAGAATGATTGTGTGTGTATATATAAATAAATATTTATATATATACTTATATATATAAATATATATATATATACACACACAATCATTCTCATAAATACACACACAAACATTATATATATATATATATAATTAAGAGGTTGTACACAGCTTAATAAAAGAAATAATGTAAGCCTAAGCATAGGGAAAAAGTCAGCAAATTTTGATTGCTTTAAGGTAATGGAGACGCTCCTTGACCTAAAAAATCCTGAAGGTGTGAGCTGTAAGAGGACTCAGGAGAGTGCGGACAAGACAGAGGCGTTTGGTGTCTCCTTTTATTGGTGGGGCCGACGCGGTGTTGATGAGCCTCCTTCGGTGTAGGTATAGGAAGAGGCTGACGCCGAGGAGGGTTATTGTACATGGATTCAGTTTTGATTCAACTGTGAAAGCAAGATCCTGTAGGGAAGTCGTGCCTGCAGTGCGCCCCACGCTGTGCATTGTATGCATTACTTTAGGTTCTTTGTGGCGCTCCTTCGGCCCCTGGCAGCAATCCCTTTCGTTCCTTTTACTGTACCTCCATTCATATTCCCCTTCTTCCATCTTACTTTCCACTCTCTCCTAACATTTGCGCCTTTCAAACCTATTTTACTCTCAATTTCCCTTTCAGCGCTGAATGACCTCATAGGTCCCAGGGCTTAGCCTCTGGCTTAAATTGTATCCTCCATTCCATTCCAGTGTAATTATTCTCTCTCTGAGACCACCTCTGATAGCGGGGAAGGCTTGTGAATGAGACAGTATTTATGAACGCGTTTATTTAAGTACATAAACACAAAGTGCTTTGACTGGTAATGGTTAGGTTAAAGTTAATGGTTTCTCCTGAAACCCAATGAACTCTGACTTACGCAATTTGTTTCAAAGCTTGATGAATGAACGGATATTTTACAGTATTACCTGCAACTTAATTCAGGGTATTACTGGCAATTTATTTTAAAGCGTTACCTGTAATTTATTTTAGAGTATTACATGAAATTTATTTTCGAACATCACCTGCAATTTATTTCGGAGTATTACCTGAAATTCATTTTTGAGTATCACCTTCAATTCATTGTAGGATATTCCCTGTGATTTATTTTATAGAGTATTACCTGCAATTTATTTGAGAGAATTGCCTGAAATTTATTTAAGAGTATTACCTGCAATTGCTTTTTAAGACGAAAGGAGAGGACGGTCCAGAGGGAGACGTGTAATTTATCTTGCTGGCAAGTGTCGAGTAGATATCTGTTTCTTGCCAACTCGATCATTTCACTTATAAATTTGTGTGTTGTTTTTAGTATTTGCTATTTTTGCTCGTATTTCTAGGACAGAAAGGAACAGCTTGATATTTAGACAGTGAGTGTGAATAATAATAATAATAATAATAATAATAATAATAATAATAATAATAATAATAATAATAATAAGGGGCGAGACCTTCTCTCAAGGCAGTGGCATTGACAATAATGGCTGTTTCTACGGCATTCAATTTATGTAGAGTCTTCTCTATTCTTATTAATATCTTTTCATCAGCGTGTAGCAGGTGTAACAAGTCGTGATGATGAAAAGGTGTTAAGAAGAATAGAGTAGATTCTATATAAATTGAATGTCGTAGAAAAGCCATTATTTTCAACAACAACAATAATAATACAATTACCTAGAGGGTACAAACACCATCCCCCACCAGCAGCAAGGCTGCAGAAGGAAGTGCAGGGGCACAAAAGACCAGCTCCTGATAAACAAAATGGTAATGAAGCATAGTAAGAGAAGGAGAACCAACCTAAGCATGGCGTGGATTGACTACAACAAAGCCTTCGGCATGATACCGCACACGTGGCTAATAGAACGTCTGAAAATATATGGGGCAGAGGAAAACACCATCAGCTTCCTAAAAAATACAACGCGCAACTGAAATACAGTACTCGCAAGCTCTGGGATAAGACTAGCAGGGGTTAACATCAGCAGAGGGATCTTTCAAGGCGACTCGCTGTTCCCTCTACTGTTCGTAGTAGCCATGATTCCCGTGACAAAAGTACTGCAGAAGATGGGTGCTGGGTACCAGCTCAAGAAAGGAGGCAACAGAATTAACCATCTCGTGTTCAAGGACGACATCAAGCTGTATGGTAAGAGCATCAAGGAAATAGATACCCTAACCCAGGCTGTAAGGATTGTATCTGGGGACATGAGGATGGAGTTTGGATTAGAAAAATGTGCCCTGGTCAACATACAAAAGGCAAAGTAACAGGGACTGAAGAGATAAAGCTACCGGACGGGAATAGCATCAAACACGTAGATGAGACAGGATACAAATACCTGGGAAAAAGAGAAGGAGAGGATATAAAACACCAAGAGATGAAGGATACGATCAGGGAAGAATATATGCAGAGACTTAAGGCGACGCTCAAGTCAAAACTCAACGCCGGAAACATAACGAAAGCCGTAAACACATGGACAGTACCAGTAATCAGACACAACGCAGGAGTGGTGGAGTGGACGAAGGCTGAACTCCGCAGCATAGACCAGAAAACTAGGAAACACATGACAGTACACAAAGCACTACACCCAAGAGCAAATACAGACAGACTGTACATAACACGAAAGGAAGGGGGAGAGGTCTACTAAGCATAGCGGACGGCGTCAACATCGAGAGCAGAGCACTGGGGCAATATCTGAAAACCAGTGAAGACGAGTGGCTAAGGAGTGCATGGGAAGAAGGACTGATAAAAGTAGACGAAGACCCAGAAATAAACAGAGACAGGAGAATGAAAAACAGAAGAGACGAATGGCACAACAAACCAATGCACGGACAGTACATGAGACAGACTAAATAACTGGCCAGCGATGAAACACGGAAATGGCTACAGAGGGGAGAACTCAAGAAGGAAACAGAAGGAATGCTAACAGCGGCGCAAGATCAGGCCCTAAGAACAAGATATGTCCAAAGAACAATGGATGGAAATAACATCTCATCCATATGTAGGACGTGCAGTATGAAAGACGAGACTATCACCCACAGAACCAGTACAAAAAGAGGCATGATTCAGTAGCAAAAGCCCTCCACTGGAGCCTGTGCAAGAAACACCAGCTAGCTTGCAGTAATAAGCGGTACGAGCACCAACCTGAGGGAGTGATAGAAAACGATCGGGCAAAGATCCTCTGGGACTATGGTATCAGAACAGATAGGGTGTTACGTGCCAATAGACCGGAGGAAAGTATTACTCATTTATATTGCAATACCATGGGACACCAGAGTAGATGAGAAAGAAAGAGGAAAAATTGATAAGTATCAAGACCTGAAAATCGAAATAAGAAGGATTTGGGATATGCCAGTGGAAATCTTACCCATAATCATAGGAACACTGGGCACGATCCCAGGATCCCTGAGAAGGAATCTGGAAAAACTAGATGTCGAAGTAGCCCCAGAACTCATGCAGAAGCGTGTGCTACTAGAAACAGCGCACATGGTGAGAAAAGTGATGGACTCCTAAGGAGGCAAGATGCAACCCGGAACCCCACACTATAAAAAGAAAAAAAAACACCCAATCGAATAGGTACTATGATAGAAAAAAAATAATAATAATAATAATAAACGAAACGTGGCATGCTCCCACCGTAGAGTTTTAATGCTTCTCTCTCTCTCTCTCTCTCTCTCTCTCTCTCTCTCTCCTGTTGAAATCAAGCACAGGTCCAGGTAGACTTATCAGGGATTATGATAACGTAATTTCCACTGATCAGAGAAAACACTTCATATCAAAAGTTAAGCAAATAGACAAAGGTGTCAGTATACCACTGATAGGGGGCCACCATGAAGCGTACGATCAACGACAACTTTATGATTTAATGTTAAATAAAAGTCTACTGTCGTTAGGTTCGGTGAATAAAAGGCGAAATCCGGTAGAGTAGAAAGTCATTTAAAGGCCTGGAAATGGCGGTGAAGAGTTTGACCTCCTGGAGAACACTATACAAAGAGGGAGGAACTTTTTTTTGTAAACTAACCTTTAGGGTGTGTTTTTTTTTTTATCCATTCCGTGCCATTCATTTTTCCTTGTTGCCATCGAAATGTATTTTTTTTTTCTCCGCAAATTTCTATTAGAATATTCTCTCACTGTTTTCTTTATATGAAAGATTAAGAAGGAATAGAAATTCACCTCTGTTATGTGCCGGTTAATATAATTGAAAGATAGTCCAATTATATCAACCTTCGCTTTGTGGAGCAATTGACGACAAGGATTTCAGACGATGTTAGCACCGCTCTGTTATGGAACCTTCAGTAAACTCAAACATCATGGAACAGCGAGGCCAGAATAAAATATCACACTGTTAATTACGAAATAGTGAATTACTTCCATTCATTATATTCTGGGGGCGTACTGTAGTCCACTGCCATCTACCCAACGTTATCAATTTACGATCAAATATTAACAGAGACGAATGCTGTCATTTCATAAACACATCTCTCTACGTTCACCCATAACGTAACCACTTTATATGTTAATAGGCAGGCGACAACATGCATGTTTGAATTAAGTTAACGGTTGTGCTGGGACGGAAAGGTGTGGGATGTAAGCTATTTACTCGCCCTTATCAAATGTCTGTTCAAAATACATATGCGGTTAGGAGTTTACATAGCATATTGTGCACACACCACACGCATATATATATATATATATATATATATATATATATATATATATATATATATATATATATATATACAGTGTATATATATACATATATATTCATGTACACACGCGCACACACACACAAAAACGACTGGATAGGTCAGCACAGCTTTCCACCTCATCATCGTTCAGATCGAAGTCTTAATAATCTCATTTACACGAGCCAGCAACTAACGCATCAGAGAAAAAAAACATTCGATATCTTGCAAACATTTCCGCCCAACTTTACAAAGACCAAACCCACGTCAGCAGCCTCTTGCTACAATCAGGGAAACCTCTCTTTCGCCGCCGAAAATAAAACACACCCAAAAAATGGTTATCACTTTTCCTTTGTTGGGTGGGAAAGGTTGTTGCAATATGACCCTCCCTGATCCACGTGAATGCAATTTACTTTATTCATTTCCTCTGTTGAAACAGGAAGCTCTCGTGTTTTGGAATTTGTAAACAATGAATGAAACAGTTTTTGATCTTTAATCCTCCGCGTATCAGAGTGATGCTCGTGTTGACTCTTTCGCTGGAGAATGATTGCGTTACGAGAGCGGTAACAATGACGTAGCATTCGCCGCTCTTCCAAAACTTACAGTACTTTCTCCCTCTCTTTTTATTTTTCTATTTGCTGTATCCTGTTCACCCCCATTATAGTTCCACTATCCGCACCTCAGCACGACGAGATAAGATCGCAGGAGTATATTCGTGATAAAGTGAGGTGAGCGTGCGAGCGCTGAAATGGATTTCGATCGAGCAAATCAAAATCCCGCCCAGTTCAGTCGAGATGAAATA
>NC_089768.1:31975000-31982500 GCF_040412425.1 Macrobrachium rosenbergii
CTCTCTCTCTCTCTCTCTCTCTCTCTCTCTCTCTCTCTCTCTCAGTTTCTGTATCTTGTATGAAAATATCTTGTGTGAAAATCTTTAACATCACAGGTACCTTAGTATCGGACACTCGCTGCCTGACCTTTGACGACCATAAACACCTATACAAAATATAGAAATTATTAACCGATCAAAGTAACAGATAAACCTATCTATTTTCAAGGCAAACTTTTACGGCTGCGAAGGAAAAACAAGCGTCTCTCTGCCATTTATAAATTATTAAACAACCTAATGTTGACGCGTTGTTTCATTTTGGGTAAAGGACTGTTTTTACTGGTAAAAAAAATAGGTTTAAAAAAGTAGGTTAAAAAAAAATCTGTTTTCCGTTGAAATTTTTATGCTGCCGGAAAAGCAAGGTCCGCTTTACGATTTTAATTCCATGACGTATCATGGCATTGGAAGAATAGAGAGTATTCAGGGGTAAAAATGACTTAATATTTCACAATTAATTTTTACGTTGAGAGACCAAGAAGCGCCCCTGAGCAACACATATGAATGATTGACTTTTTCTTTAGTTTTGTTCAAGTTTATTTTTGCCAAAGAAAAAACAGGTACTGACTGATCGAATAACAATAAGAATCCCCATTCACTTCATAGACTTCTATTCATGTAAAGGAAACATCCCTTTCTGTACGATTTACAAATTTGATTCCGCCCCCCGCCCCCCCTTCAAAACGTTTTAAATCTACAATTTCACACCTCCGCAAACTTCGGCATATGAATATTCTCGGAGCACGAATAACACATTAACATCAAAGGAGACGACAAACATCAACATCACAGGTTTCAGGCAGCCCTTAAAATTCTTGGGAGATCAGACGACGCAGTCAGGAAATGATAAAATCTCTGGTAAATCACTGATGTAGAATCCAGCGTCACTTCATAAGGGTTAGATGTCCCGGCATTACAAATGCCGCCTTTAATCTTGGCCTTTGAGTTGCTGAAGCCCAACTAGCACTGTTGAAGGGAAGGGAGCTTGCACATACAAACACGCACATGCACATACACAGGTATGTAGGTATGTATATATACATATAATTACATAATGATATATATATGTGTAAATATATATGTGTAAGTGTATACTAATACATTTTATATAAATGTATGTCATAGAAAAATGTTATGCAAAAATTATGTCAATTGCATCATTACATCACACCTATGGATTATGCAAAAATGCTTATCATAAATATACATATATATATATATATATATATATATATATATATATATATATATATATATATATATATATATATATATATATATAAATTTATATTTATGTATATATTGT
This sequence comes from Macrobrachium rosenbergii, assembly GCF_040412425.1. Classification (NCBI taxonomy): domain Eukaryota; kingdom Metazoa; phylum Arthropoda; class Malacostraca; order Decapoda; family Palaemonidae; genus Macrobrachium; species Macrobrachium rosenbergii. Next base: position 31,976,343 of record NC_089768.1, read on the forward strand.
ATTATATATATATATATATATATATATATATATATATATATATATATATATATATATATATATATATATATATATATATATGCTCATTTGTACAGGGTCAATGTCTATAAAACAAGACCGTGCAAAGGTTAAAGAGGCAGTAGAGTTGAGGCCATGTAAGAAATTGGAAGTTTTAGGATCGGGTTTTTGCTCCCCGCATTGTTGAGGAATAATAGGAGCGGACGGGGGCATTAAAAAAAGGGCATAAGAAAAACGAGCATATTTTCGAAAGTCCATTTCGTCAGAGATAGCCCTGAAAGTGAAAGCAAAAGAGAGTGAAAGCAGGAGGTGAAAGGGAAGGGGGGATATTTTATTAAAAGTCTCGAGAGACTATCTGATAGTTTCATGAAAAAAGGAGGAATATTTTGGCTGTAAGCAGCAAGTGTTTGAGTTTATGAGGAACAGTTATTAGAGTTTATGAGGAACAAGTATTTGAATTTATGGTTAGCGAGTATTAGAGTTTATGAGTAACAATCATTACAGTTCATGAGTAACAAGTATTAGAGTTTATGAGTAACAATTATTAGAGCTCATGAGTAACAAGTATTAAGAGTTCATGAGCAAAAATTATTAGAGTTTATGAGGAACAAAAAATGCATGTATTAAATAGCTCATGAGTAACAATTAATTATAATTTCATTGTGTAAATGAGGTAATGATATCGTAAACAAGTATTAGAGTTCTTACCAAATGAAATAACAAGTATTAGAGTTTAGTATTTGAGTTCATGAGAAACAAGTCTTGGACTTGACGAGTGGCTCCGGGAGAATTTTGGCCAGAGATTCTCGTAAAAATGCATGAATATTAAATATGCGTGAATTCTGACATGCTTAAGCGGTTAATAATCACTGTAATTATAATTTTATTGTGTAAATGAGGTAATGATATCGTACTAGGACTGAATTTATTCCCAGAATCTTCCTTGCTTATAAAACTTACCAAATGAAATATAGCTGATAAGGCCTTACATAAGTATGATCGCTAAAGTGATCCAGGATACCCTAGTGAAGTTTTTGAAGAATTGTTATTACCTGTGGTATTTAGGATATTGTAAAAGATTATATATATATATATATATATATATATATATATATATATATATATATATATATATATATATATATATATATATATATATATATATATATATATATATATATACATACATACAAATGTGTAATATAGATTATATATATATATATATATATATATATATATATATATATATATATATATATATATATATATATATATATATATATATATATAGAGAGAGAGAGAGAGAGAGAGAGAGAGAGAGAAAACACACATCAGAGAGACACCGTACGTCGAATCACATTGACCAGTTTTCCAAACAGCTTCTCTCAGCGAAGGGAAATTTAAATTTGTTGATATACCGTTGTAAAAAAAAAAAAAAAAAAAAAAGGCAGTCTTTTCTTTCTCTCTCACTCTCTGTTCCCTCCTCCTCCTCCTCCTCCTCCTCCTCCTCCTAGAAATCGTTGAAAAGTTTCCCTTAAAATTTCCGAACAATCCCTGTAAGAGGTGTGCTGGTGTTGGCCGGTTCCTCGACAGCAACTGTCTCTGCTTACTTTTATTTTATCGGATGCTTCCGACCTTTTCTTCTCATCTCACTTTTGTATTCTAAGCCATTTGGAGTCCTTTCTCTCTATTTTCTTCTGTTTAATGAAGTATCTTGATTCTCTTTTATTATTTCGCTTATTTTTCTTTTTGTTTCATCAGACACCTTGATCCTGTTTCACTTATTTTTATTCTCTTTTGCCAGACGCTGTGATTCGTATTATACTTGATTCTTTTTCAGTTATTTTCTTCTTTTTACCCGGACAGTGATTCCTTTTCGCTCATTTTCTTCGGGTTAATCAGACCACCTTGATTCCTTTTATACTTTATTTTTTTTTTAACTTTTTCCTTGTTAATTAGACGCCGTGATTCTTTTTCAAATTTTTCTCTGTTGAATCAGACTTCAGTTCTTACACTTGATCATCTTTTCACTCATTTTCTTCTCGTTAATTAAACGCTTTGATTCTTTTTCAATTTTTTCTGTTTAACCAAACACCATAATTCTTTTTTCACCTATTTTTCTTGTTTAACTATGCACCTTCATTCTTCTCTAACTTATCTTCTGTTGCAGCATATACCTTGATTCTTTTTCAGTTATTTTTGCCAGGTTAACCGTACATCTTGATTCTCTTCTAATCTTTCCCAGATTAACTGTACACCTTGATTCTTTTTCAATTATTTTTCCGAGGTTAATCGTACACCTTGATTCTTTTTCAATTATTTTTCCCAGGCTAATCGTAAACCTTGATTCTTTTTCAATTATTTTTGCCAGGTTAACGGTACATCTTGATTCTTCTCCAATCTTTTCCAGATTAACTGTACACCTTGATTCTTTTACAATTATTTTTCCCAGGTTAATCGTCCACGTTGATTCTTTTTCAATTATTTTTCCGAGGTTAATCGTCCACCTTGATTCTGTTTCAATTATTTTTCCCAGGTTAATCGTACACCTTGGTTCTTTTTCAATTATTTTTCCCAGGTTAATCGTACACCTTGGTTCTTTTTCAATTATTTTTCCCAGGTTAATCGTACACCTTTATTATTCTTCCTCTTCTTTTCCCTGTCTAATTAGACATTGATTCTTTTCCGCATATAATCTATTTAATGGCATCAAATTACTGAACCTTTTTCTCCGTCTTCTCAGATTTATAAGACGTTTTGTCTCCCTGTGCTGTTCTGCCCAAAAATTCCGTTGTCTTATAGTCCCCGTCTTGTTGACAGAACAATTGCACTGTTAGGATTCTTTAGTTTTTTAAAAAGCGAAAATTGGGTTGTTTTTGTCTATCTTGGCTTTGTTCTTATAACCAAGTACATAATTAAGTAAAAAAACCAATGGATGATTTTTTATAAATCAGACGAATAAATGCAGAATTTATATCGCTCTATTAAAAGAGAGCGTGAAATAGGGATTATTATTATTATTATTATTATTGTTGTTGTTGTTTGTTGCTCTTGCTGTTGGTGAGAGTCATGTGATGGTGTTGGTGTTATATTCGCATGCGATTTAAGGGCACTCTGCAAGTACGAGGGAAGAATATTTTTCCAATAATTCGCATTTCAGAAGGCAGCCAGCCATTTTCAAAGCGACTTTCTTAAAATCACTCCGGAGGCTCAAAGAGCGAAGTAAAAAAAAAAAAAAAAAATACATAAAAACTTGAACTCTTGATATCCTGGTTTAAATTTAAAAAAATAGGGCAAAAAATTTTCTCTTTCTATTTCAGCATCGCGGTTTCTCTTCCTGAAAATATTTATTCAAATTCTTTACTTAACCAAAAAAATATGACGTTTTTATCATTTTATTTCAGCAGCTGTGCCAACGGTGCTTTCATGATTCCTTTTTTTATTATTATAAACAGTTTATTCATAGTTGGTGTTTTATCTCATCACTTTCAGTTCAGCCGTTCTGATAAAATATAAAAAGGAAATAACGGATGTAGAAAAAAAAAAAGCCCTCTCATTTGAAATAACTGACAGTTTTTTTTTTTTCATAGAAATCAGAACCGTTCTGGTAATTGTCGTATTCAAATTAAAAAAAAAAATTGGAAAGCCTTTTTCACTCTCTGCTCTGCTACTTCTGCATTGTTGTTCCTCAAAAAAGGAGAAAGAATCCTGAGACTTCTTCAAAATAAGAAGTCCAACGAAATGTCGAGTTTGGTGTTGATAAGAAGTCACTGCTGGAGAAAGGTGAAATGGAACTTGAGAATGAATGTTCCATCAGGCGTGAAACGTGGGCTGATTCTTTCTATTTTTTCTTTCTCAAAAGTAAATAAAGTGAACTCACTCTCTCTCTCTCTCTCTCTCTCTCTCTCTCTCTCTCTCTCTCTCTCTCTCTCTCTCTCTCTCTCTCTCTCTCTCTCCTTCCTGTATCTCATTCTGTGAAAGAGAGAGAGGGGGAGAATTTCAATTTTGCATGCAAGTGGATTTCCATTTGTTTATTATTTCATATTGTCTTAATGAGCAGGAAACGGACTAAAGAGAGACTACAAAAGATTAGAAACAAAGAGACAGAGAGAATAATTAGTTTCCATTAACATGAAATATGGAAGGTAGTTGAATGTTATGTCATTATGAGCTCGAACAGTTGAGAGAGAGAGAGAGAATAATTTAATTTTTACTTGCAATATGGAAGCTAGTGGAATGATATGTAATGTCATTATGAGCTGAAGCAGCGGAAGGAAAGAGAGAGAAAACAATGAGTTGCACTTCTACATTAAATATGTAAGCTAGTGGAATGATATATATTGTCATGGGAGAGAGAGAGAATGAATAGTTTGACTTCTAAATTAAATATGTAAGCTAGTGGAATGATATATATTATCATGGGAGAGAGAGAGAATGAATAGTTTGACTTCTAAATTAAGTATGGAAGCTAGTGGAATGATATATATTGTCAGGAGAGAGAGAGAGAGAGAGAGAGAGAATGAATAGTTTGACTTCTAAATTAAATATGGAAGGTAGTGCAATGATATATACTGTCAGGAGAGAGAGAGAGAATAATTAGTTTGACTTCCAAATTAAATATGGAAGCTAGTGGAATATATATTGTCAGGAGAAAGAGAGAGAATGAATAGTTTGACTTCTAAATTGAATATGGAAGCTAGTGGAATGATATATATTGTCAGGAGAGAGAGAGAGAGAGAGAGAGAAAGAATAATTAGTTTCACTTGTCAGAAGAGAAAAAGAGAGAGAGAGGAACTCCATTCATATATGACCATATGCCAATCATAACTACTTTTCATCAAAAGCATAGGGTACTATTGGAATAAAACAGCATTACTGAAGCATGAAGCTCTTTTAGATCTCTCAATTCTGTATAATTACATGTTCAATATTCATCCCTGTAGCAAATAAAAAAAAATCCGTTTGAATGGGTGTTAGTACATCAAAGGCCAGTGTGCGGTGAAGATATGATGCATCATGAATATTAATTATCTCTCTCTCTCTCTCTCTCTCTCTCTCTCTCTTCTCTCTTCCAGCTTAATAAAGGTAATGTATACCATCACCCTACTATCTTCCATATAGCATGTGAAAGTGAAATTAATTTCTCTCTCTCATTCCACTCTCTCTCTCTCTCTCTCTCTCTCTCTCTCTCTCTCTCTCTCTCTCTCTCTCTCTCTCTCTCTCGAAAACACGAAATTATAATTCGAAGACAAACGCAGCCAAAGACGAAATGAAATGAAAAAATCGGGGTCGCTGACGGCGATTTGACTTCGACCAAACTGATCACCGGAAGTGTCCAAGGAATGAAAATCCCCTCTGAGGAGTCGTCAGTCCAAGAAACGGGATTTACTGCGGCAGAGATAATTGATTCCTCACGCCCACAGCGGGATTTCCATCACGGTTACGTCTTTCTAAATAGAAGTCATCAGCCGAACGAGGGGGGATTACGGTGTCTTTGTGAGGCTTTGGCTCCGGCTTCGGCTTCGTAGTCTCGTTAAAGATTTAGGCTGCTGCTAAGGAGGTATTAATCCCGGGTTCGTATCGTCTTAGCGAATGCTTCTCCAAACCCCAACAACCCTTGCTCCCCAACCCCGGCAGGAATTCGGAAGACGTTATTTGCTGTGTAAAACTTCGCTTGATGGTGAGTTAAGATACTGTTTATGGAATGCTTTATTCGGGATTACTGCTCTTTGGGGGGATTTTAAAAGCGATCGTGAAAGTTGTTAAGTTTATTTCATTATCACACAAACGTATCCAGTATATGTATACAAGCACATATAATGTGTGTGTATATATATATATATACATATACACACACATATATAATCAATCATGAAGCTACAATTGTTGTTTAATATCAAATTCACGCTACTTCGGGAATATCCCCGATGGAGAATTATCACCGAAGGGGAATTTATAAGTGATAAATGGATCGGTACTGCCGGGTCTCGATCCCTCGACACAGTTACCTTCCAACAACTCCAGTCGACGGTCTACCCACTGTTATATATATATATATATATATATATATATATATATATATATATATATATATATATATATATCTGTATATAAATGTGTGTATATATACTACGTATATA
>NC_089768.1:31987500-32002500 GCF_040412425.1 Macrobrachium rosenbergii
AACAAGAGCACCTTTTCCCTCAATTGCTATGGTTGCACTACTAAGTAATAAAACAAAAGTCGAACCTGTTAACTTCCGTAGGTGTTTCAAAAACATATGAGAAACTAAAAAAAAAAAAATTCTTTTTACGTTTCACCTACCAGGAGTGATACCGTGATAGTAAGGAGAGAGAGAGAGAGAGAGAAGGAGAGAAAGAGAGAGAGATACCATATGCCGTGAGGCTAGATTTTTCTCAGACATATCGCATTCCATTAAGATTTTTCTATCCCAGCTATTAGTCCGGTCAGGCCTGATAAAAGAACGTGGCGGGGGGGAGGGGGAAAGATCGGGGAAAATGAAGCCGAATCGTGGGCGGAGGCTGAGGGTGGGGTGAGGGGGGGTGGGTTAGGTAGCGGAGACGAAGATGCCGAATCGAGGGGGTGGGATCGGGGAGGAGAAGGGGCTTCTTGGGGTGATGCTGGGAGGGGTTGGGGCGGGATGAGAGACGAAAGAAAGCGATAGAGAGAATTCTTTCGCCATAAAATCATTTGGCGTGACTGACGGGTGATATTTTTCGTAGGGAAAATTCGCCTCCTATGAAATACGTAGTTTCCTGGCAAAAATCTGCATCATTTTAATATGAGTTCAAGAGGAGGAATGGTTATAAATGTGACAGACTTTTGGCAGTCCTCAAGGCTAAACTGATAGTGAAATTGTGTTATAATGATGTCTAATTATGACTTGAGTGAATTAAACTGGCGGTATCTTTGATCGAGAGAGGGTCGCTTCTCAAGAAATCCACTTGTTTCCGGCAAGACGAATTTGGTCCACTACAGTCCATTCATTCAGGATGATATATAAATTGCGCCCTTGGGTATTTGTTATTCGACAAAGTTATTCATTCAATCAGTCAACGAGCTAAGAAGAAAGAAATAAAAAAATGAAAGGAGAAAGAAAGAAATTAAATTATATATATATATATATATATATATATATATATATATATATATATATATATATATATATAAAAAATATGCCAACGAATATTTGGTATTCGAAAAAGTTAATCATCCAATCAACTAACAAACTGGAAAGAAAGAAAGGAAAAACAAAAAATGAAAGAGAAAGAAATTTACATATATATATACTGTAAATGTATAGGTGTATATATATATTATATATACGTATACACACCCTTGGATATTTGTTTATCCTACAAAGCTAATCATTCAATCGGTCAACAAACTGGAAAGAAAGAAACAAATGACAAAGAATTAAATAGGAAAGAAGGAAACGAACCTATATATATATACAGTAGAAGAGACTTCCTGCTCTTTTCGTAAGTACAGGTATACGTTCACGCTAGTTTGTGAATAAACAAAGCATTCTCGTATTCCAGGTTTGATCTTACACGGTTAAAGATGACGTTGTTTTCGAACCCCGTATTCTTTTCGTCGCCGTGTCTTGCTTTATGGCTTTGAAGGGGAGTGACAGTATTTTTTAGCGGCCGCGTCTATGTGTGATGGGGTGTTCGCACGGTATGAGGCCTATTTCCACACTAGGTAGATATGTATGCATATGTATATATGTATATATATATATATGTGTATATATGTATGTATGCATGTTATATATATATATATATATATATGTATGCATATATATATATATATATATATTTATATATATATATATATATATATATATATATGTATGTATGCATTTACTATACATCTGTCTATCATCTATATATATATATATATATATATATATATATTATAGAATGTATGCATGTGTATATATATACATATATATGCATATACATATATGCATCCGCTCACACACACATATATATATACACAGTATATATACATACACACATACATACAAACATATGCATACAAATTCAGGTCAAAGATTATGCGTGCCGTGAGGTTTAAGATTAGAGAAATCTCCTCCGTTACATCTTCACCTAATTGCAAGGGTGGAAAAAAAGGGTTCTTAAGCCTTTAAATAGTATATGAATTAATTACTCTATGAACAGCACGAGAGCATTTGAATTCACGACGCATAAATCAGATTAATTGTTGAATAAGTAATTCAGCTCACTCGCATTAACCCGACGTTGTCTGTCGCTGATCCTTGCATATGCATGGGAGGCTAGCGCGACCTCCGTGGTGCAAAGCGTATTATTTCGCTTGTGCACAGTAATTCTTGTCCTTCAAAAAAGACGTGGGAGGTCTTACTTGCTAAGGTTTGCCTTGCTCTCTTCCTTCCTGGCTGCGTCCCACTGCTATCGAATGATTCTCAGATACGTAATTCATTATTTAGGTCAACAGAGCCACGATGGACATTTCCTGAAGAGTGCCTAAACAGTTTCTCCTCGCTGGTATGTTATGGGAGAATTCTGCTTGAAAAATACTGCAGTTCAAATGACAGGAGGGTTGACAGGGCATTACTTAAGGGCCTTTGCAGCATCGCTAGCTGCAACTGCTTTCATTCCTTTTACTCTACCTCCGTTCATATTCTCTTTCTTCCATCTCGCTGTCCACCCTCTCCTAACAGTTGATTCATAGTGCAACTGCGAGGTTTTCCTCCCGTTACACCTTTCAGACCTTTTCACTGTCAATTTCCGTTTCAGCGCTGAATGTCCATAATTGCCCCAGTGCTTGGCATGTATGCCTAAATCTATAAATCAATCAGTCAGTCAATCGATAGGGGAAAAGCATTGTGTGTTTAGACAAATAAGAGCGTGAGTAGGTTTAGTATTTGGTGTAAAGCATTTATGAAACACGTATGAAAATAAATTTAGAAATATGTACAAAAAATTTATAACAGAGCTGGCAGAGAGGCTATGTGGAGTATGTGGATGTGTGGTAGAGATAATGTATTGAAAGTGATTAAACATCTTATGGAGGGAAGTCTGTGTTAAAATATATAAGCAGGAGAGTGACTGGTTTGGTGTAAAAGTGGGTCTGGAATAAAGGTTTGTCAATGCCTCCATGGCATTTTGATGTTCACAAAGAAGTGTTTCAAGAAGTCAGTATATATATATATATATATATATATATATATATATATATATATATATATATATATATATATATATATATAATATAAATTTATCTGAATTGTGTTCTTTTTAACACATAGGCGTCATCTTGTCTTGCATATAGAGAATAGGCCGTACCATACTCTTCTCAGCTCTTGGCGTAAATAGTACAGTGCACTGATATAACCCAAAATAACTAAATTCTCTCTCTCTCTCTCTCTCTCTCTCTCTCTCATAATGACCTTGGAATCTTTATTTAGCATCGTGTGTGTGTGTGTGTGGTCGGTGCCAGCGTAAGCGCGCAATAAATACTATCACGGTTCTCGTCTCCAATATCTTCCACGTCGCAGAGTGCTGACTGGATGTCAGCACTGAAAGATTCTTTACAAATCTTGATGTTTCAGGCATATGAATGAGGCCGGTCTATCTCACGGTTATCGGTATTTCTTTCTTTCTTCTTCTTCTTCTTCTTCTTCTTCTTCTTTCTTCTTCTTCTTCTTCTTCTTCTTCTTCAGGATTTCGTAATTTTTAATCTTTATTCTCCCGGTTCTACGTTCCATGATTGATTTTATTTTTGGCTTAATTTTCCGTTTTGTCTTTTAAGTTTGTTGGCTCTGTCGAGCCATTTTACTTCTTCCGTAAATGAGTTTTTTTTTTTTTTTTTTTTTTTTTACCTGTAATTCTTCATGTTACCTTTACTTCTCAACATTCCCACCCTATGTGTCGCAATCATAAAATTGCCTTCAGAGTTCTCATTTGATTCAAATAGCAAATATTACGCAATATTTTCCAGTGCTTCTTCCATGCCTCTCTTTCCTTATTCCGTTGTATTATGCGTTTAAATGGCCATTCTCCTTTGTCATAAAACTGAACGAACTTCTGTATGCCAATCACTTGGACGCGGCACCCCCGCCCCTCTTTTTTTTTTACTGGCATATTTCGGATGCTGTCTTTGCAATGCTGCATTCTTGAATGTCAATTATCCTATTTCATATTCACAAGGCCCCGTTCCTCTCCGGCAAACTTTCTGTCCCTCATTTTTTGTTTGATAAACTTTGCAATGTCCTCTTTTCTTGTCTCTCTCTATTCATTTAGTTATTTTCAGAATTTTGGGAAGCTCAGTTCCATGCTCTTGATGCTTCGTTTCACGTTGGCATATTTTTGACGCTAGTTTCTTGAACCCCATTTTTGTCAGGGCTATTTTCGTCAATGTCGCCATCTCGCGCTCCCGTTTGAGCTACTGACTGGAACGTCTTTGGGTCAAAGAATCCCGTTTGAGCTACTAACTGGAACGTCCTTAGGTCAAAGAATTCCATTTGAGCTACTAACTGCAACGTCCTTGGGTCAAAGAATCCCATTTGAGCTACTAACTGTAACGTCGTTGGGTCAAAGAATCCCATTTGAGCTACTAACTGGAACGTCGTTGGGTCAAAGAATCCCATTTGAGTTACTAACTGGTCAAAGAATCCCATTTGAGCTACTCACTGGAACGTCCTTAGGTTAAAGAATCCCCTTTGAGCTACTAACTGCAGCGTCCTTGGGTTAAAGAATCCCATTTGAGCTACTAACTGGAATGTCCTTGGGTTAAAGAATCCCATTTGAGCTACTAACTGGAACGTCCTGAGGTTAAAGAATCCCATTTGAGCTACTAATTGCAACGTCCTTGGATTAAAGAATCCCACTTGAGTTACTAACTGGAGCGTCCTTGGGTTAAAGAATCCCACTTGAGCCACTAACTGGAACGTCCTTAGGTCAAAGAATCCCTTTTGAGCTACTAACTGGAACGTCCTTGGGTTAAAGAATCCCATTTGAGCCACTAACTGGAACGTCCTTGGGTTAAAGAATCCCACTTGAGCTACTAACTGGAACGTCCTTAGGTCAAAGAATCCCTTTTGAGCTACTAACTGGAACGTCCTTAGGTCAAAGAATCCCTTTTGAGCTACTAACTGGAACGTCCTTGGGATAATCAATCAGGCTAGTTTGTTTGTTTATTGCTTAAGGAATATAAAATTCATATGAAAATTTGTGAATGAAAGGTTTCGTAGTAACTCCCTCACTTGGGTAATTCCTCAAGGCTTTTCTTATTTCTGTTAAGGAGAGTTGGAGGTGGTTCCGTGAAGAACTGGAAAAAGACGCTTAATGACGCCATTGTTAATCTCGAGAAGTTTTTCCATTTCGGTTACAAGGCCATGCCAAGTTCAGGCCAGAACTTGGCGTATTTCGAGGTATTGTTTATATTAACGAAGTTGCTGTAGGAATTTCCGTCATAACAAGGTAAACACGATTCTTCTGGAAGTTTCTTAAATATTTAGGCTGTAATAGATTTGCACTCACACAAATATATAACACACACACACACACACACACACACATATATATATATATAACAATTTCTGACACATCAGGATTGAACCCTAGTATCTCAAATGAAAGGTCAGGGCGCTACCAGCTCACCCACACTGGCCCTGGCCTTTCATTTGAGAGACTGGGGTTCGATCCCGATGTGAGTCAGAACTTTATTTCTGTGAAAAACACGTGCTCATTATGTTGATGTTTCATATATATATATATATATATATATATATATATATATATATATATATATATATATATATATATATATATATATATACACACACATATATATACTGAATATATATCCCTTTCCTGTTAAGATAGTTGCTTCAGTTATATTGCCCAGAATTTTTAACATTTTATATTTCACCCCTTCTCACCCCTCATTCCTATCGAGGTTTAACTTGGACTTAAAGGCCATCGGAGTGTCACTGTTCATCTCAGCGACCTTGAAAAAGTATGGATTAGACACTAATATCTGTCATTTTGACATTTTATATTTCACCCTTCTCACCCCACCTTCCTATTGAGGTTTAACTTGGACTTAAGGCCATTGGAAGTGTCACTATTCATCTCAGCAACCTCAAAAACTATGGATTAGACACTAATATCTGTCATATTTGGTTATTTTCCCACCCCAACCCCCTTTAGTGCCAGTGATGTTTACCCCCACAGTATTCTTTTAAAGATAGTAAGTCATATGTATACCGAAATGAGGTGTGGTAAACCGGTAGAGTTTATTTAGTTACTAAGTCTACAGGCAGGACCAGCCCCATTTCAGGGAAGCCCTTCCCACCCTCACCCCCTCCGGTGCCCTTTGATGCTAGTGATTTCTTACCCAACAGTATTCTTTTCCAGATAGTAAGTCATACCTATATCAGGTTTTGTTGAAATTGCTCAGTGCGTTTCAGTTATGCTGGAAAATACGAACACACACACACATACACACACATGCATACATCCATTTATATATATGTATATATATACAATCACTCACCATCATGGTTAAAATTTCTGCAGGTTACCGGGAAAATGGGAAAGGACAAGACAGAAGAGCGCAGTAATTGTCAATTTCAAGTTTTCGATAACCAACGACTACAACATTTGTCTTTCTAAAAAAAAAAATGGGTCCGCACCATTTGGACTTGAAATGTCAGATCTTCGGGACACTGAAAGTTCAACCAGCTATTTTCGTCTTATCGATTCCTTTTATTCCCTTGACATAGAAATATAGAAACCTGATCGATAAGGCATCTCTCTCTCTCTCTCTCTCTCTCTCTCTCTCTCTCTCTCTCTCTCTCTCTCTTAGCTCGTTCCTCGTCTGTCTCCCGTCTCCCCGTTCCACCACTGCTAAAAAGTCACTCTCTCTCTCTCTCTCTCTCTCTCTCTCTCTCTCTCTCTCTCTCTCTCTCAGAGGTACTATTTCGGTTAACCTCGAATCGAAAATTCCTCACCCTCTTCATACATGGTCTAGTAATACCCTTGAGGCGACCTGTTCTCATATTTGTTCTGAAGAAATCGGCAGTCCCCGAATATATGGTCATCGGCTCATTTTTCTCTTATTGCCAAGCTTTGAAATTCTCTCCCTACGTCTGTGTTTCCTGGCTTATAGATTTTCTTCCATCGTGATCCAACTCCATCTTCCCCCGCCTTTCCTTTCCTCTTTCCCATTTCTTGTTTTCTTTGCGTTTGGTCTAGAAAAGGGCATAAGGTTGCCAATCCCATCTGCCTTTACTCTTATAAAGAAAACACTGATGCCTTGACAAATTTATCATGGTTAATAATAATGTAGATAGAAAACATTTTAAAACTCGTTTTATCCTAAATCAAGTGGTGGTTTGTAAGTGTGTAAATTTGCTGTTTATGTATCCTTTTATTAATGTTTAGGTTTAATACACTCCTTTGGTTGCCGTTGTAAATTCTCACATCAAATAAATTCAGCAACGCATGAATATTAAACTTAATTGTTGTACTAACAATCTTGGCCAAATGGATGATTTTGTAAATCAGTAAGAGGCCCCCGTGGTGGGGGCGATAGCGCCGTCAGTGCACCTCACTGGCGCATTGCAGCGTCCCATCGGCCCCTAGCTGCGACCCCTTTCATTTTCCTTTTAATGTTCCAAAGTGCAACTTGGGGTTTTCTTCCTGTTACACCTTAAAAACCTTCTCTACTCTCAATTTCCCTTTCAGCGCTGAACGACCACTTTGGTCCCAGCAGTTGTCTTTTGGCTTAAATTTTACATTCCAATCAGTAAGACGCACTTTTCAAGTCAGTAGCGACTTTAGCAACTGATTACCCTACTGGAATTTCCTAAATGAAGAATGCATGTCATTTATGTATCCTTCGGTAATAGAGTCAGTCGTTACCTTTTCATGTTCTTGTTACTCACTGGAGTCGGCTTTGCCAAGGTGAGTTCGATACAGCGGTTGGTATCGTTCTCGGCTAACACTCTGCTGGGCCCGCGTTCGATTCTCCTCCGACCGGCCAATGAAGAATTAGAGAAATTTATTTCTGGTGATAGAAATTCATTTCTCGTTATAATGTGGTTCGGATTCCACAGTAAGCTGTAGGTCCCGTTGCTAGGTAACCAGTTGGTTCTTAGCCACGTAAAATAAATGTAATCCTTCGGGCCAGCCCTAGGAGAGGTGTTAATCAGCTGTGGTCTGGTTAAACTAAGGTATACTTTTAACTTAATAACTTTACTTCGGTGAATTGTATTGAGTTTCGGGTTCCTAATAGCTTATTAAGTGGTGCTCTTTAAAATGAACCCTCATTAGTTAAAAAAAAAAAAAAGGAGTTGATCATTTTAGGACTTCGGTTAATTAAGCACTTCGTGTTCTTTATAAAGGTCAGTCGATGTATTTTGATAGTTTTGTTAGCTCCGGATGTTATTGACCATTCTGTAAAGGGAGAAGAAAGTGGTAAATGTTTATGTTATTTTTATTATTATTATTGTTATTATTATTATTATTATTATTATTACTTAGTACTTTAATATTATGCTATAACCTTCATTTAATGATATAGTAAATTAGTAAGCACTGTTTCATTTTCATTAATTTTGTTAACATCAATGACTGTTATTACAAAAAGCTACTCTGTAAAAATTCCTGAAGGTTCTGTGCGTGCACATATTCTCTCCCTCTACAAGTGACCTTCTATTTACTTATTTCCAATTTCTCCCTTCGTCTTTAGGTAGGCTCTCCATATTTCTCCCTCTCCCTCTCACTTCTCCCTTAATCGTCTGTGCTCTCCTTGAAAAAAGTCTCCCTTGTGACGCTGAACTTGAAGACACATCTTCATTTATATCCTGTACCTTAACCTCAGTGTTTGCGAGACAGTTTCTGCTCATTTTACCGTCTCCCCTCTCATGCAAACCCATGAGTCCGTGCGGTAGAAATGTAATTAAATCTTATGCTCATTTCACCATCTTGGGATTTCAAGTGAGCTGAAATTTGCTTTCAGTTCTGAACTGATTCTAAGAAAAAGGTTCTTTGTTCACGTGCCCTAATTTTTTTGTTTCATTCTCCTTGTCTCGGACTGCTATCTCTCCTGTTTTTCCCCATGCTTTATTTTTTTTTTTCTTTACAGGTACTATTTTAGCCAATTTTCCAGTTGGAATGAATTTTGTAACGCCCGTCAGAACAACACTTCTCACTTACCTTGCTGAAATCTGTCATTTTTGAATTGCTTGATACAGTTTCTGTCTCTTTCCCTTTATAGCCAGGCTTTGGAAATCTCTTCCTGCCTCTTAGCTTCCTGTATTCTATCCCGTCGGGTCTGGGCTAGTTACGGGTATTAGAATGTCCGTCCCATGGGATTAGCAAGTGTCAGTGAAAATAATAAAGTCGAATTCATCACGTGAAGCAGTTGTCAGTTTGTGATGTGTTTCGTGTTCCTGTGAAATTAGCAAGTGGACCTTTTATTTGCTCTGTGAGGACAGACATTGAGAGACGGCTCGTGTAAAGAGCGGCGCAGTTTCATATCTTGCTCATAATTGCTTTTAACATCAATTCAGAGCCGAACGAAAACGGTTTTTATTGCACTTCAAAACTTGTCGGAAAAGGGAACGCGATTTAATATATCTCGTCCCGTTATTCGAGAGAGAAATTATTCCAGTCAACTGGAGTCAACATGTCTGCCCTGTTTTTGTAAATTTATTTATTTATACATTTATTTATTTGTTGATTTATTTTCTTAGGGGTGGATAGGGGATATGTTGGCGTCATTTTGGCCGCATCACTGTTTGAGTGGGTGACCACTGTGGAATGATATCCCCAGTGGCATATAAGCTTCCATGGCCATTTGTCGGTCTTGGCCATGGTGCTGAAAATGTCTTCCCAAAATCCCATGCAGGGGTGTCTGAACGTCAAAAATAACATTGAAGCCCAGGAAGTTATTTTATACCTTAAGATTTCCAGAGATAACCTTGTTTTTCGCTTAATTTTCTCTAATAAAATTAAACTGTCAACAACAGCTGTCAACTGTGACCAAAGATGCTTTACCTTAAAAAAATGTAAATCAATATCAATTGTTATCCGCCTCGTTTTCCCATACCTTTAATTCACTTACCTGTTTCCCGGATGCACACAAACACCTCTCTCTCTCTCTCCCCTTTCTCTTTAACACCTGGACCAGAAGCTGCACTTCCGGCTGTGCACAGCAGTTCCTCTGACCTAAAGGTTACAACGACAAGAAGCTTTTGTTTGTCAATAAATCGGGCTTTTAGTACATTTTAGTCTATAATCACTTCAGCCACCAGAAGTTTCGTGAAGGACATGGATGATTGGTATGCAATGTAAATACGGGTGATTGATTTAAATATTCTTTTTATGAATGTGCCTAGACAAGTAAGTTGATCTGAATCATTCCGGGCATTTAAGAGAGAGAGAGAGAGAAGAGAGAACGTTCTTGAAAACACGTCCATTTGATGTACTCTGCCCGACTTTCCTCCTATACCTCTGGGATTGTTCTGACAAAGGCTTGTTGTCTATCCTGCCATCAATACTGGGGAGAAATTTTCAAACTGCTCTTTCTGTAACATTTAACTTAATTTACTGCTGTTACTCTTGGGTTGCTTTATCGCTTTAATGTTTCAAAAGATAGAAATTCGGGAGAAAACAGGTCACAAAAGAGAGGGAAAGTGACAAATCTGTAAGGAACTTCAGAGAATATCATTATTTTCAGTTTTGTTATGTCCTACCAGGAAACGAACTGTCATTAAACATTAAATAATTACTATGTGTGTGTGTGTGTATCACGACAGACTGAACGCTACACATTCATGGCTGCAGGAGGATCATCATTCACTCAAAAGCTGATGAGGAGAGACATTCGCTTCAGCAGAGAGAGGACAGGAGACATGCCAGAAAATAAAGGCCGACCATTATTCTCAGGCAGCGCTTCTGAAAAATATCGATGGCGGCATTCTTGCCATTGTATGGGAGGATCGCCTCCCATTTCTTCCCCAACTGCAAAGGAAGAGGAAGGGGAAGGAAGACGATTCCTCCGTGCCACCTCCCATTCCTCTCTCGGAAAAGGTCAGGCGAATGGGACCGTTATTTTTATATCTTTTTTTTTGGGGGAGGGGGAAGGTCGTTTTTGTGATTCAATGGTTTCTTTTAAACGAAGGGAAAAAAAAAAAAAGTACGAGATGCGAATCGGAAAACGAGTGGTCAATAATCCCCCAAGGATGAAAGACGATTTTGTCTCCTTTCGGATTCGTTTTGTCGAAAACTGTGGCTAAAAGGTCTTTCCGAAGTCTCGTTTCGATGGTGTTCAAATGATGCTGCCCTCCAACCCTCCCTAAAACCTCCCCATCACCCACCCCCACCCTCCCCACGCCTCACAGAAATACCTGTTTCGGGAACATATTCTGACTGGGAGCCAACAACATTAATGGGATCATCAGGGAAGAATGAAAAGGCCATTATCGTTAACAATCTCCCCATTTTCATCCTCCGGCGTCGTATGTTTAGACATTTGCTTCGTCTCCTTCTTCAGATTTGTGATAGGCGTTTAAGGCTTCTGAAAGGACCGTTTTAGACGCCTTAGAAGGTATTTCAGGAATTAAGATGAGAAAGGCTGAGGTTCCTTCTCGTTCAGGGTGAGAAAGGCTGATTCCTTCTTTTTCAAGATGAGAAAGGCTGAGGTTCATTCTCTTTCAAGGTAAGAAAGGCTGAGGTTACTTCTCTGTAAAAGTAAGAAAGGCTGAGATTCCTTCTTTTTCAAGGAGAGCAAGGCTGAGGGACCTTCTCTTTCAAGGTGAGAAAGGCTGAGGTGCTTCTCTTTCAAGGTGAGAAATGTTAAGGTTCCTTCTCTTTCACGGTGAGAAGTCTGAGGTTCCTTCTCGTTCAAGGTGAGAAAGGCTGAGATTCCTTCTCTTCCAAGGTGAGAAAGGCTGAGGCTCCTTCTCTTCTAAGGTGAGAAAGGCTGAGGCTCCTCTTTTAAGTTGAGAAAGGCTGAGGTTCCTAATCTTTCAAGGTGAGAAAGGCTGAGGTTCCTAATCTTTCAAGGTGAGAAAGGCTGAGGTTCCTAATCTTTCAGGGTGAGAAAGGCTGAGGTTCCTTCTCTCTCAGGGTGAGAATGGCTGAGGTTCCTTCTCCTTCAAGGTGAGAATGGCTGAGGTTCTTTCTCCTTCAAGGTGAGAAAGGCTGAGGTTCCTTCTCTTCCCATGGGAACTGTTAACTTATAAGAGTTTTATAAGTGGTTCTTAAAGATGCAACGTAACTCATTCATCGCAGATATATGTGCCCGGTAAGGGGGTGGGGCGGGGGTGGATTTCCCCATTTTGAGAGATCCTGTTAGTTGCTTAGATTTTATCGAAACGTTCGTCAGTCAAATATGGTTATAATAAAAAAAATTATATTGATATCTCCAAACATACATTTTGTATCTCTGTTACAAGAGCGGTTGAATAGAATTACAACTATTTCTAGTACAGCTGTTTCTATTTTGTGAATGGTTCAGCAGATTTACAACTGTTTCTAATATTCGCATGGTTCAACAAAGTTACCGCTGTTTCTAGTACTCAGAATCTATTACACGAACGGTGCATCAAATTTACAACTGTTTCTATTGCACGAACGGCTCAACAAATCTACAACTGTTTCTAGTACATGAATTTTTCAGCAAAGTTACAGCTGCTTCCAGTACAGTGTTTCTGTTACACGAACGGTCCAACAAAGTTGCAACTGTTTCCAGTAGACTTTCTATCACACGAACGGTTCAACAAATTTACAACGGTTTCTATCGCACGAACGGTTCAACAAATTTACAACCTTTTCTATTACACGAACGGTTCAACAAAGTTACAACTGTTTCCAGTAGACTTTCTATCACACGAACGGTTCAACACATTTACAACTATTTCTATTACACGAACGGTTCAACAAAGTTACAACTCTTTCTAGTAGACTACTGCACGAACGGTTCAACAAATTTACAACTGTTTCTATTACACGGACAATTCAACAGAGTTAAACTGTTTCTAGTACACGAACGGTTGCGCAAACTTTACAACTATTTTATTACACGAACGGTCCAACAAATCAACAGTACTGCATATTCTTTTTCACATCTCAGTGGTCTTTTCTGTGTCAGATAAACAAGCGATCATAGCTAAAATGACAGAAAATTACCAGGAAGGAGCTTACCAGTGTACCAAATACCTAGAGGAGAGAAAAAAGTAAAGGAAGAAAAAGAAAAGAGGACAATTTTTCTCCACTTCCGCTCTCCGCCCTTAAAGTCATCCCCTGGAAGACATAAGACAAATAATCAATTAAGGTGATCTTGACCATCTTTTTTTTTCTAGACCCAGAGAGAGAGAGAGAGAGAGAGAGTGAGCTGTCATTTTTATCGACATCTCTTCCACCACGGAAAAAAAATACTTATTTTCTTTTTCCACAAGAATTGGTGGAAGCTTTCGGTAGCTTTAACACTGTTTGCCCATCTCGTGCTAATTTAGAATGCTCCTGTTTGAGAACTTTAAAATTCTTATTTTCCAGAATAGATTATGGAAATTTCTAGTACCTTTTTAACGCTGTTCCCTGTGTTGTTAATTTAGAAAGCTCCCTTATGAAAACCGACTAAATTCTCGAGTTCGTGAAACGCTGTTAAATTTAGAAAGCTCCCTTATGAAAACTGTTCCGCTGTTCCCTATGTTGTTAATTTAGAAAGCTCCCTTATGAAAACCGACTAAATTCTCGAGTTCGTGAAACGCTGTTCCCTATGTTGTTAATTTAGAAAGCTCCCTTATGAAAACCGACTAAATTCTCGAGTTCGTGAATCATGAGCCAAAATACTTTTCGGAATGAAGTCGTGAAGAAGAAGGATTTCTACAGCCCTAATTAGAAGACTGACCACTTTAGTTAAATCTCATTAGCGGTGACTCCAGCCGCCTTCCCTAATTGCTGTGTCAGTCTTGTGCCCAGGCTAGAACATCTTCAGTCTTTTATTCTCATTTTTCGCGACTCCTGTTGTATAATATACTTGTACAAATTCTTTGATCTTTAATATTTTTTTTATTTTGTTATTTTCATGGCGTGTTTTTCTTTTTCGAAAGAATAAAATATTTGAGTTCAGGATTTTAAAATCATAAAACTACTGAAAATCGAGCTGACTTTTCTTTCGATACGAGTAATTAGAAGTTTAGTCCGCTTGTCAATCCTTTATTCAACTCCCTCTAAAAAAAACTCCCTAATGAACTAAATAAAAAAAAAAGTCAGACAACACATTCTGACTTCCTGATGAATGACAAAAGGAAAGCCCCCAATTTACTGACTTTTCCATAAGGATAGCCTTTCAAGCAACGGAATTAAACCCCAGGGACGAGATGAAAGATTAGATAACGAATGAGACGAGCTCCCTGGCATTTTATTTGGAGAAAAAAGAATCTCCTCGAGGGAAAAAAACACTGATAAAATCTCCAGAGTCCGGCTAACTGTGGCAACGAAGGTAGAGGGGAGAGAGAGAGAGAGAGAGAGAGGAGTATTGATCGCCAGTTTGGAATCGATTTCGACTATCTGACCTGAAAGAACAGCCCCTTTTAGAATTTGCATCGAGTATCATCAGAGTTGACAAGAAGAAGAAGAAGAAGTGGGGGGGAGGTCTGGTGTGTCAGATAATGATCATTCGCTGGTTTGGTTTAGGTTTTTTATTGTTTTTTTTTATATAATTTCTCAGTTATTTTTTTATTTTTTCTTATTCTCCTACAAGATTGTTTGGTTTGTTATATAATGATCATTATTTGGATTGGTTTAGATTTTTGTATTATTTTTTTTCTATATGATCTCTCAGTTATTTATCTGTAGTCGTTTTTCTTAATTCTCCTAAATAGTTAATTATTCCCTAAATCTTTGTGTTCAGTCCCAGATGGATAGTGTCAAAATCTAGAATGCAATAGCATCACGTGAGGAAGGAAGCCAACCAGTTATAATATAGCCAATTAGTGAATTGTTATATTCAAACTTCTTTGTGGGTCTTAGGGCACGGACCAGAACAAGTGATGGCAGACTTGGAAGTATCCATAATAAAAATCTTAAAACCAATGCGAACGCTAAAACTGATCTTTTAAGCTCAAGGACTAAGTCACCAAAATAATTCAAATTTACGG